>NW_028280946.1:0-300000 GCF_059751285.1 Brachycentrus maculatus
TCTTAATGACTTTTATTTTTATTTTATATTAGTTTCGAAAACTTACAGATGTTTTCATCTACAGGTGAAAATTAATTATTAGTTTTAACTTTTCACCTGTAAATGAAAACATCTGTAAGTTTTCGAAACTAGTCGTGTATAATAAAAATAAAAGTCATTAAGTAATGTTTAATTTTTAAAAATAAATAACAGTTTTGTAATTTTTCCACATTAATTTTATTTGACCATTATATATATATATATATATATATATATATATATATATATATATATATATATATATATATATATATATATATATGTATATATATATATATATATATATACATATATATATATATATATATATACACAATACCATACTTAAACATGCTGTACAATGTTTCCAATAGCTACCCTCGTGTCCAACAACTTCTTAGAAAGACACTAGATTATTCACCCTAAGGACGATGTTAGATATATATATATATATATATATATATATATATATATATATATATATATATATATATATATATATTATATATATATATATATATATATATATATATATATATATATATATATATTTATATATATATATATATATACATATATATATATATATATATATATATATATATATATATATATATATATATATATATATATATATATATATATATATATATATATATATATATATGTATATGTTATATATATATATATATATATATATATATATATATATATATATATATATATATATATAAAAATATATATATACATATATATATAATATAATATATATATATATATATATATATATATATATATATATATATATATATATATATATATATATATATATATGTATATATATATATATATATATATATATATATATATATATATATATATATATATATATATATATATATATATATATATATATTATTTATTTATTTTTATCATGCACTGTATTAAAAATTACAGTAATGTACCCTCACAGAGTTCTTCCAAGCCGAGGGCACATTTAACAATATTTTTTATCAAACAATGAAATTAAATTATCATAAACAATCGATAAAATATAATAACAACTTATTTATTGATTCGGCATCAACTTTGTGGAATGACATGTTGATTTTTTTTTAATTAAACACTTGTAATAAACCACTTAATGACTTTTATTTTTATTTTATATTAGTTTCGAAAACTTACAGATGTTTTCATCTACAGGTGAAAATTAATTATTAGTTTTAACTTTCACCTGTAAATGAAAACATCTGTAAGTTTTCGAAACTAGTCGTGTATAATAAAAATAAAAGTCATTAAGTAATGTTTAATTTTTAAAAATAAATAACAGTTTTGTAATTTTTTCCACATTAATTTTATTTGACCAGCAACCGGGTTTCGTCGTAACCGACAGCATCGCACTGGTGTGAGGCTAGACAAAAGACAAATGTTATATATTCTACAAGGCGAAAACCATGATTTTATATAATTTATATGACAAAATGAATTTAAATTTAATGAGTTTAAGTTTTGTATTAAAATAATAATTACGTGTAAGTTATCGTAAAGGTTTTAGGCATGATTTGATATAATTATATGTAAGAAATGGATTTTGTGTGTGAATTTAAATAATATATGTGCAGTAAATAATTTTATTCTATAATATATAATGCAGATCCACCAAAAAATGTCAGTACAAAACTTAAATATAAATTAAATCAAATACATACAATACGACCGAAAGACTCGGGGATCTTTTTCAGATAAACCCACCTCCATTATCCATTTAAAAAAAAGCTCTTTTATGCTTAGTTTCATTTTAAATTAGCATTATGGATAGTGGAATCAGATTGTACAACTTTAGTACAGAGTAATCAAAGTTTCAAAGGTATATGTTAGGTTTTCTTTGTATGTTTAAGTGGTTTGTGGATCTTGCAGTTTTATGTACGTTTCTATAAAAGGTAACTATCAATTCGCTCACTCCTTTCAAGAACGTCATAAATCAAAAATCGTAAATTTTCAGTGTGCATGTTTTCATAATTCCCAGAAAATGTACTATATCCCAGCAAAAGAGGCATATTTTTAACTTAATATTTGCCTGCTACAGGGTAGAAAGTGTTGTTTTTGCATTTTGAAGAATAGGTATTGTTTAATCATTTTTTGAAATAGTCTTAATATTTTTTAAATGGAGAAAAAACCTTCAGGTTTTATCTAAAAAGATCTTAAGCAAAGTAAAAAGTTCAAGTTGGCTTGATATTTATTTTTAATACATTTTATTATGTTTATTATGTTGAAGTTTAATTCAAAAACGTTCTCCTGAAAAATCAAGTTTTTTTTATTTATGACGTTCTTGAAAGGGGTAAGCGAATTATGATTTGCGTGCTTTGTTAGGATGTGTTTTTTATATATTGTGGGAGAAATTCTTAAACGCATATGTATGGTTTGTTTGTTCAATATTTTCTCTTTGGAAATAATTTAAAAATTAAATAAAATCAATGCTTTCAAGTTCGTTTTGTTTTATAGCGAATAATTTAACGTCTGGCGTCGTAGCGTAATTACAATAAATAATTTATATTTTTCAATGTAATGATTATGTAGCCTAGTTGGATAATAACGCTCAAGTTTCAGTTATTTGATGAAATTATATTATTAAGAAATTAGCGAAGACGCTAGCCGCAAATTGGAGTAGCAAGGGTACCCGTACCCGAGGGCTAGGACTATATTTAGTACCTACTTCGCCCGCTTCCCTTTATTGACGATTCAATTTTGAGAACGTGGAATAATCAGAGCTTGATTGGGAGTGAAAAACCAATTCTCCTAGATCAAGCTTCAAGTTTACTTGATATTTTATGACGGTGTAAATACCGGTAATATTCCACCGTCAGTTTTACTTTAGATGCTAATTTGGAAAACGCGACTCGCTTTGGACTGTATTGCCTAGAAAAAAAGAAGAGATTTTATATTATTTTTTGACATCTTAACATAGATAAAGAAGAATATAGAAGTCTGGGCATTTACTTCTCCTTCATAATCATCTTCTTTTTGGTTGTTGGCCTTGTGGCCTGTTTTTAAAAGGGCCTAGTCTACTGCATTGTCGGTTCCCAGCTGTCAATGCATCTCTTTGGTGGTCTACTCGGGAGTTGTCTACCTTGGAGTTCTACTATTTGTTCGTAGATTGATGATATACCACATTCTTGGCAAAAAAAATAATATTTTTTATCTCTTATAAAAATGTGTATTTTTTTAAAGAATGAGTTTCATTGAATAAACGATTACATTATATAATTATACTATTTTCCAGCAGGAGGTTTACGTTGAAAAAAGTTATAGAACCACTAAAACTGGAGAATATTAATCTCGACATTATTTGATTATAAAATACGATCACTAAATAATATAAACCTAACTAATTAACTAACCATCATACCGGTTCAACGCATGGGTAGGCAGAGAGAATAGATCGCCACACCTATCTGTCTTTGCAAACAATCTCCGCTGCGCACACGTTCATGCATTTCGACATACATACCCGCCAATTATTCCGACTCCTGACCTAACCACATTCAAATATTTGAAATGCTTGATCATGCCAAGTTTTCTTCGATCTTCCTCCGCTCCTATATTACCTACCACGTTGGCCTCAAATTTATTTGTTTTACTATTCATTCTTTACTCATTAGATTCACATGCACAAACCATCTCAATACACCATTCTTAATTTTACCGCTAATATTTATCTCATACATGTATTTAATTCAGTGTATCACCAAATATTATACGTGATCATGACAGATTTTCCTCGGTGTTTCTCTGCTCGAATTTCGAAATACATCTCTCAGACGATAGTGCGGTAAAACGATGTATGATCGATTTGCCTATGAATGGTGAAATAAGGAAGGTATGCAAGGCTGAAGTGAACATTATCAGGTGGATCTAATGAGTGAAGAAAGAAGAAGAACAGTTAAACCAATTTATGACAAAATCTCTTTCAAAAAATAAATAGATATGGGAAAATCATTATTCGTCTTAGATATACGTAAAAACTTTTACCTTTTTCGGTTCGAGACATGTTTTTTGTTACACAACCCGTTTACGTGTTTATATACTCGACTACGTTATTTATCTTACCCCTCTAAATCGTAAAAGTTGTGGAACAAATAATAACATATCGTCCGATACGGCTAGCCGAGCGACTTGCATATGGAGGTCGGATGCAAGAGGCACTACGTCACAGGGGAGTAGCCCTGTGTACGGCCCCTGGGGTGGAACAATATCCAGAATGGGACGTCAATTTTGTCTGGCCAAATACGCCCCTGGCCCATCTGTAGCTGGAAGAAAGTTTTGCATATAAAATGTCGATGCGAACGAGGTTTGGTTCCGAATGAATTGGCCCCGAGCATGCTCGCAATGCTAAGAGGCCGCCAGGTGCTGCCCCCTGACCATAAACTATTTATTTAACTCGTTTCCCGCGCTTTCAATACGGCCCCGTGACACACCAATAAGGACAAAGGAGCGTTTACTTTCTCCACGCCGGAATTCCCATTTCCCTCGGCTGAATGTGTCAAGAATAGATGTAACCCAACATTTTGTATTCGAGGGTGTTTAACCAATAACGAGAGCGACAAATTGATGCGAGCAAGAACGAAGTGCGCGCGGTGACACACTCGAACAGGGGAGGCCATTTTTTTAAAGGGAATTTATGCACGAAATTGGGCAAACAGTTTCTATCATCTTAAAAACAGAAGTTGCTAACTTGTCATCTCGCCGCTGGTGCACAAATAGGCAAAGAAATAGATCGAGAAATTTTAAATACCCGATTCAACGATGTTTTAATTTTGCTCTTTTTTATAATTCCTCCCATTCAAATATTTTTTTTATTTATTGTTTCGGCATTTACTCTCTGGTATGTTATGGTTTGTTGAAATTATTAAATAAAACACTTGTTTTTTACCACTCGAGTTTATTAGACGACTAGTTTCGGAAGCTAAGCTCATCGCAAATAAACTCAAGTGGTAAAAACAAGTGTTTTTTATAGTAATTTGAAATAAATTTTAATTTAATCTTTTTATATGTATTTTAAAGATGTGTTTTAATTTTGATACATTTAAGATCAATTCGAACTGAAAGCGTTTTTTTTACTATATTAATTTATAATTGTATTATTTCAATAATTGCATTATTTTACTAGAGTAGTCAGTATTTTTATTAGTGTACTTTTCAAGACAATTTAACGGTTTATAATTTAATTAATCAGAATACCTATTGACTCTTGCATCGTCGCAGTTTATAATAATGATAATGGCACACTCAAAAAATTCATGGTGAGCTTTATGTGGTACGAGAACTATACATTTCCTGCCCTGCACTAAATAATCTATCTCTGAATTCTGGAAACATATCCGTAAGGGATGACATCTTAAATATTGAATAAATAGTTTCATATGTTCAATACACTAACAAATTACACATATTACATACATGTATAAATATATATTTATATATATATATATATATATATACATATATATATATATATATATATATATATATATATATATATATATATATATATATATATAAATATATATACATATATATATATATATATATATATATATATATATATATATATATATATATATATATATATATATATATATATATATATATATGTATATATATATAAACACTAGCCATTCCGTGTCGCTTCCTCACAGGGGAGGCAGAGAAAAAATTATCTGTATTTGCAAACAATACTTCATCTATCATAAACCTAAAATATCTGAGAGTGTAAAATGTAAAGAGCGCAATGCATTAAATCAACAAATTAAATTCCACATATCCGTTTTCCAATCCTGAAATAATCAAATCGTAACAAATCCAAAGAGCGCAATGCATTACATAGAACCTAAAAAGTTTTAAGTGCAGGAGTCTGAAGCATATTTTTTTGTATTATTTATTGTCATATTGTATGCAGAGAGCGATAAAGAAACCGCTTTCGCTTTCCAAGCGCCGTAAATTTCCCCGGCGATAAACGGAAGTAAATATGTGACGTAGGCAATTTCCTCGTGCAATTTCTCTCATCCTTTTATTACAGGTGGAGTGCAGCAGGATGCGACGCCGATTTATTGTACGTCTCGGCGAGGGGGCCACGTGACCCGACTGCGGATGACGCGAGCTTTCCCGGCGGCCGGCCAGCCTTGCCGGGGCCGCAAGCCCGCTGCGGAGGTGCACACGACGCCGACGTCGCGTCGACCGGCGTCGGAGCTTCGTTAATCTTCCTCTACTTAACGAGCCGCGCGTTCTAGAAAACTCGTTCTGGTCATAAATTACCTTCAAACTTAAAATTGTCATAAAAATTAAACCGTTTTTAGTTCAGTTTTACTTGCACTATTTTTTTCAATCATTATTTTAGCACTATTTATTAAAATCTTTGGTTGGTGAGTGGTTATATACTAATATGACTAACATTTTTGTAAAAAAATATAAAAGTAAAAATGACTAACCACAATGTTAATGCTTTAAATATTTATAATATTGAGAATATTAAAATCTATTGTAACACGTGTTTCTATGCATTCCGCATCATTTTTATACACATAATTTTCACAACACGTGAGAGAAATTCTTAAATGCATTTAAAAGGATAGCTTAAGCATATAGTTGTTTGACTGTCACAAGTTGCTATGAACATATGTTATACAACCATACAAAATTCAGTTTAAAAGAAAAGTCTGCGTTATATTTCCGGGCAACATAACCCGCTTGTAGCGGTATGAATTTTATTAAAAAGCGCAATGGGCAAACTAAACTTCACTTAGGGTTAGTGGTGCTGGAGAACACCATAATATGAAGTACAGAAGCGCCGTAGCGTATGGTTCAAATAGGCAGAAAGGGAACTTCTTTACACGAGTCTGACACGCGGAACTTGTTTCGGGAAGACTTTTTCCTTTTTAGCGACCGACTACAGTACAAAGCGACTAGGAATAATATATAATATTAGCTACTTTTCTAGACGGACCATCGTACTGCGAGTCGTTCCATACAAACAATTACTAAACTGACAAAAGTTGCATATTTTAAAAAACAGTTTTTCACAAATTAGCACCTGCTTCATGAAAATAAAACGTCGCAGAACCTCCATATTACTCATTGTCAGCACTGACATCGTTTATCAGCCAATATTAAAGTGCCCTTGAGGTAGTATTTTACTAAAATGGCTCTTTATTAAATAAATTATTAAAATTATTTTGTCATTAACACTATGTTTACAGTGAAATACATTATTTTTACAGTTAAACGAAGAAAACTTTTAACATTTTTTTTTCTCCCACTTCTTTTCAAATGTAAGTCTTTTTCTTCTGTGGTTAATTCTACCCTTCAAGAGCCAGGAGGTGTTACCGGTAAAGCTGTTACCGGTAGGCCGTAATATTTTAAAAAGTAAAACCAAACCATAGTTTATTGGTTATGTATTATATTTAAGAGGTATTGCGAAGACTTACCAAATATGTACATTGTGGTTAATATGTACATATACGTTACATATTTGACATGATAAGAATTAATACTTGACATAGGCTGAAACAAACACAAATATGAGCGAATTTTGTATGGCCGCCGATCGATCGGCCGACCACGGTATTACTAATATTAGTATTGGAGAGCGCGTAAACACGCATAAGGCAGAGATCCGGTTAAAAGCCACATGTTTATTGGAGCGCCAATCTTCAATAAGCTTTTACAAAAAGCAATAGTTAGAAGTAAACCTGCCTTAAGTAACATCTCACAATGTTTCAGACACCTAGAAGTTGAAAATCTGGAAGGCTGTACTAATTGAACATTGCTATTGAAAATATGTCCGCCTCCGTGGTATAATGGTCAGCACGCTCGGCTATCATACTGGAGGTCCCGGGTTCGATTCCCAGGGGGGGTTAAATAAATATTAGTGATTTTTTCACTATAATATTCATTCAATATAACCCTGGACTGGTATCTGAAGCGGAGGGCTGATCAACTTTTCTTCGTGTGTTAATGATCAAGATAACACTGCGTTTAAATGATGCAGTGCCCTATGCACTATAGGGTGCGGATAAGGGTTGGAATGAATGAAACGAATTGAAAATATTAAAATGAATTCAGTAATAAAACCTATTTTAAAACTAAGCGGGCGCAAGAATGTAAGAGCACTTTTATGCGCCACATTTGGTGCACGCGCTATGGTTTGGCCACCCCTGATGTGTATACATTATATTTCATTTCATATAAATTCGATTAATACATTCTCAACCTCAAAAGATTGACAAACAAAATAGACTGTAATAATATAGGGAGTAGTATGTATTTTAGGATAATTTAGAACGAGCGTCACATCAGGGTTGGTTGATTTCTTAATTTTGCAGAAGATTAACCCTTTCCGGTCCATAAAAAAAAAAAATATTCCATCAGGTCCACAATAGATTAACAGCATTACAGGGTAAATCAAAACATGCAAGTTTTTTAAAAATAAAACTACACTTGTGTTAAAAATATATTTTTATTTTGAATGTATACAATATTGTCTCTTATTATTACATTTTATAGACATCTAATGTACGATATCTGTGAAAACCGTCACCGATGCAAAGGCCGGGCTTTCGTGTCCTTTCGTGTCCCTATGTCGAATGTCATTCGACATAGGACCGGAAAGGGTTAAGTAACTCACGATTTAACGAACAACTTATCTTATGTAATTTGTTGCCCTCTGCTTTTTTTAACTTTTCTGAATCAATCGATCGCATTTCAATTCGATGCATTTGTGTTTTGTTTGACTTCAGCAGTACAAGGTCTCCACTTTTCCACCGGATTCAGTGTTTCGCTTCAATTAGACAGTATTTCCTTATTTTCGGTTGCAGGTATAGAGCTTTTACCATTGTTCGCTCCTCCATTGTTTCGGCTTATTGTTCTACATGACTAGCTGACTGCGCGGACACACAGTGCCGGACAATGGAAATGACGAATATCGAAAATATCGACGCATATTGGAACATATATTGCCGTCAAAATGTACCGATTATCGAATCTGACAATTACGGAGGTTGGAAAACTTTACGGATCTTCCACACCCAAGAAGTTTTCAGTATCGATAATTTGACGTAAATGTAGAAGAATATGTCTGCGTATTTACAGAGTTTACGACCTGACGCAGGGTAGTTTAAGTGATCTCTTTAGACACGTGTAACATTCAACTTTCTTCCTTTAATTGAAAACCACACTACTCAAATTTCGATTATTGATATTGATTCGATTATTATAGCGATAATCTTAAAAATGTTTATTTATGATAAATTTTTCTTTTTCTCCGTCTTATTCCTCATTGCTGAGGGTTGTGACACTTGCAGAAGCAATGATAAATTCAATAATATTTAAAATCTATATTACTGTGCCACTCCTAAAATATTAAAGCAATAATTATAATGAAATATTTATGAATTAGTATTTTTTTAAATGTATTATTTATTCATATGCTTTGCCAAAAAAAAAACTATTTCGCCATACGATGTTAGTATCGAACTGTCTCAAATATAAATTAATTCAGTAGAATCACAAATCGTATTTTGATTTAAATTAATATTTATAATAAAAAATTAACATTTTTTTAAACTAAAAAATTACCAAAGAAATATTGGTTTTTAATAAATGTCATAAAAGTATTTAAAAAAATTAAATGTGGATGATTAAATAGTTAAAACGTTTAAAAACATTTGTCACATTACTGTTAAAATAAAATTAAAAATAAATAAAAATAAAAACAAACTATGTGTGTGTGTAATAATTATTACATGGGATATAGAGCGACGGTAAGGTCACAAGAGATGAAGATATGGTTATTCTATTTAACTTTTAACATAAATTGCAAATAATGCTCTATTTATTGAATCATTGTTTTTTATTTACGATATAAGTTAATGGAACATTTTTTCCTTAACCGTCAACATTTCTTACCTTCTTCATCACGTCTAATGAAATCAGTAATATTAATAACCTCACAGTGTTTATTTTAATCAAAGTTTGTCTCATTTCAATTATAAATGCCTTTTTTTATTTTATTCAGCAATATTAATAATCTGATAGTGTTTATTTCAAACAAAGTTTGTATCATTTCAATCATAAATACCCTATTTACTTTATTATTCGAAAATTCGTGAACATATCACGTCTGGTGGAATCAGGAATATTAATAATAAGGTTTTATCAGGAATAATCAGGAATATTAATAATAATAAGGTATTAATAATAAGGTTTATTTAAACAAAGTTTGTCTCGTTTCAATCATAAATACCCTATTTACTTTAATCAGCAATATTAATAACCTGAGAGTGTTTATTTCAAACAAAGTTTGTCTCATTTCAATCATAAATACCCTATTTACTTTATTCACCAATATTCATAACCTGAGAGTGTTTATTTTAAACAAAGTTTGTCTCATTTCAATCGTATATACCCCATTTACTTTATTCAGCAATATTAATAACCTGAGAGTGTTTATTTTAAACAAATTTTGTCTCATTTCAATCATAAATACCCTATTTACTTTATTCAGCCGTATTAATAACCTGAGAGTGTTTATTTTAAACAAAATTTGTCTCATTTCAATCATAAATACCATATTTACTTTTTTCAGCAATATTAATAACCTGAGAGTGTTTATTTTAAACAAAGTTTGTCTCATTTCAATCATAAATACCCTATTTACTTTATTGGTCGAAAATTCGTGGACACATCACGTCTGGTGGAATCAGCAATTTGGCGTCGCGCTCTTCGATAAGCCGCGCTAACACATTTTGCGAATTGTGTACAGAAACGTGTTGCGGGGTAGTATATTGTGTGGAAATTCTGAGTAACGTGTTGTGTATATTGGTGTGCTGGTGGGATACCAGCTACCTAATAGGTCCATTATCTCCCCAGCCTCTCGCCGGCGTTATACATATTTATTGTTCGCAGCAACTTCGCGGGGAAGGGAGTCCTGGGGCGTTCTACTTCTGCTGCCTAGCGCGGGACCAACTTTATATTTAATAAAAATCTTGTTACATCGTGTAAGTTACATCCACTTACAGATATTGAAATGAAGTGTTTTTCTTCCCGAATTTATTTCGAGCTTTGTTTTTTTAACAAACAAGCTAATAACGCACACATATTGGGGGCAAGTTATTTGTTTTTTTTTGTGCTATCCGGGAATATAATCGTCTTCTTGCTTGGATAGAAAAATAAGATAATTGAGCTCTAATGTGTGAGCACATGGTAACATATTTTTACAACGAAGCGTGGCGTCCGGCACTGGAAGGCAGAGGCCCCATTTTAGTGTGTACTACTACTAGTTTACTAGTGTTTAGCTACAGTCCAGGGGTCCAGAGGGGGTGAAAATATCAGTGTTTTTAAACTCTAATATTTATTTAATATTACCCTGGTCTGGTAATATTACCCTGAAGCGTAGGAGTGATCACATTGTTTTAGTGTAACGATCAAGATAACACTGTGTCAATACGATGCAGTGCCCTATGCACCATTAAGTGCGGATAAGAGTAAAGGAAAAAGAAACTACTACTAACTTCACGCTATTTCCAGCAGGGGAAGGCAGAGAGGAAGGAATGCCACACTCTTCTGTCCTGACATACACTCCTTGCTTCCTTCACATCCATACATCTAGTCATACATGCCCTCCGATTACGGCTTACAGAAAGACTTTTTACGTCACCAGATTTTAGGTTCTGACTCATATGTGTATTTACTATTAATTCATTTTGCATTTACTTTGGAAAATAACATAATTACTGAAATATATAAAAATACATTTTATTAAAGTAAAAACTTTTGGAGTTTCGAGAACTACAAATTTAATCAACAACGGGCGAAAATACATCCTTAATTTGTATTTTCAAACCCACTTGATGGGCACCACTGGTTTATGAGAACATCTGTTGTTCTCGAAACTTGTCGTGTTTACATTGATACACTCAAAAGTGGTCTTATGTCAGTATTTATATACATTTTATTTATTTATATGTTACTAATTATAAATTAATTAGCAAATTTATAGATCTACAAACGAACTTAAGTTTTTTATAACCCATAATAAATCCCAGGAATTTATGTTTCTTTGAGTATTACGATAACACTTTTTATTATATATTATATATTTATTATAGAAACTCCCTGTGTGACGAAATTAAAACAAATTTCAAATACTTTGATCCCATCTACATAGTTTATGTGTCTTGTCTATAAAACATGTATTAAAAAATATTAATGAAAAGACAATAATTTCTAGATAGTAAAGAAGCTGACCTTAATTTTAAATGGTTTAAACATATTACCAGAGACCGTTAGAGGATTAACTAGGGGTGTCATTTCAAACCCCTCTTTTTCCGGACATGTCCAAAATGGGGGATGGGTTGTGTCTCGTCGCTTTCTTATTTGAAAATTGCTTGTTAAATTGTGCACGAAAGCTTAAGAGAAACTTCGTAAAATAGGAACAAAAAGCACATTGTTTATTTATCATTTTTAAGGCTTCAATATGTAAAAAAAAATGTTAATTTCAGTAGGCTGTGGCGTCTACATGCCAGTAGGTATTTTCATTTTATGCAAAAAATATGTATGTTATTCGAATGGTAAAATAAGGAAAAATCAAGGATGAGATAAACATCATCCATAAAGTTATGAAGGTGTGTAGAGATGTTTTAAACCAGTGGAACGAATGAGTGAAAGAATGGTACAACAAATTTATGGGGCGAACGTAGTTGGAAATATGAGCAAAGGAAGACCGAGGAAGACATAGCATGATCAAGTATTTCAAATACTAGAAAGTGGTCAGGTCAGGAATCGGAATAACCGGCGTGTTTGTATGAGGAGATGCATGAATGTGGAAGAAACGATTAATGTTTTCGAAGACAGATTGGTGTAACTTTTTATTCACTCTGCCTGCCCCTAAGGGGAAGCTGTGTGATGGTTGATTAGTTAGTTAGTTATTTCCACTCTTTATTGTAGTTCACTTCAGTGATCAATCTAATAATTCATCATTTCATTTATGGATTCGGCAGTCACTTTGTGGATAAAATAGATATCTATCCATTTTAAATTTAAATTTTCCTCTTCAAACCCTTATCCACACCCAATGGTGCATAGGGCACTGCATCGTATTGAAGCAGTGTTATCTTGATCGTTACTTACATGAAGGCAAGGTTTACTCCTGCGTTTCAAGGACCAGTCCAGGGTCATATTAATAAATATTGAATGCAAAATTTAAAAAAAAATACCAAAAGGTGGAAAGACAGCTAGGAGTCAACTTCCTAAGAGCTACAAGCGGAGGCACAAACAGATTCTTAGGATCTAGAAAAAGATGAAAAAGAGAATAATGTAAAATCACCAATATTTATTTTCACCCTTCCCTGGGAATCGAACCCGGGACCTACAGCACGGTAGCTGAACATGCTTGCCATGGAGTCGGAATTTTTTTTTAATTGAAAATTTAAGTTTTGCTTGGTAAATACCACTATTTCTTTTAAATCTATTGTATATTGTGACAGGTATTTCGATGCATTCCGCACAATTTCCACACACCGTATTGTGCTATGATGGGATCGGTATTTACCGAGTAAAACTTAAACTTAATATACTAATCCATCCCCTATGCTAGAAGCGCGTCGATTAGTGCCTGCCCTGATTCGACATTGCGCGTCAGTTAAAAAATGAACCTCGGCGGGCGTCATTTTTACTTTATAATCGACATAAAAACCTGTATTATGATGCTGTACAGGAATTTCATTATTTTTCGGCAGCCCCTCCCCCTCGCCCTCCTCCGCGCCCCGCCCGCTCTCGGTACACTCGATTCTCATTAGAATAAATAAGGGAAATTTATGAAGCCAGTGTGGAGGTTAAAGATAAAGTGGCACTATAAAATGCGGTGGGCGCGCACTAATGGCTTGTATAGTACATTCTTTACTCTTGAGTTTTGTTTTCTGTATCGAGACTATATTTTAACAAAAAAATGTCCCTTCCTGCCTGAATTGTTAATCTGTCAGAGGACACTATTCAATTAAAATTGTTTTGAAAACTTTCTAACCTTATCCGCACCCAACGGTGCATAGGGCACTGCATCGTATAGAAGCAGTGTTATCAGGATCATTAAATACACAAAGGAAAGGTGATCAGCCTTCCGCTTCAGGTACCAGTTCAGGGTCATATTTAATAAATATTAGACTGAAAAATCACTAATATTTATTTTGACCCTCTTGGGAATCGAACCCGGGACCTCCAGCATGGTAGCCTAGCGCACTATCCACTACACTATGGAGGTCAACCTTTGAAAACCTAGTTTAAAATATAGATATGAGTCCGAATTTGGCTGTTTTGTCAACTTTTTCATATAATTGTGAAATGGATTGAGGTAACCAAATACAGTGAAACCTCTATCTATCGTTTTAAAAGGGACCTATTAAAATAAACTATGAATGCGGGAAAACAACGAATGCATGATTAAAAGGTCAATACGGAATAGATACGACCGAGTAAAGATACCGTCCTCCCAATCTGCATAACCATTCGTAGGCTAAAATTCTAAGAAGAATACAGGTTTCAGATGTAAATGTATTTCTTTAAAAAAATATATATAAACCTGAATAAAAATTTTAAAAATTATGCTATAAATCCGAATATGCTATAAATCCTTGTACATAATGGGCAAGGAAAAATTTCTAAGGCAACTAATAAATAATTAAAATTATTTTTAAAAAAACTTTACCGTCAATAAAATGAAGACATGATGATTAATTTTAGGCTCCAGACTCTCGATGTAGAAGTGGAATATGTTTGATGAGATAAAGATGATGTGAGTGACATTTTTTTATTGGAGTTCCAATTATTATCTGTAGCTCATAAACCCTAGCCTTAACACCACGACGGTTGAAATGTAGCAGTTAACATGTTGACTGCCAACTACAAGATAACTCTCAAGATTGCTTTCTTTGCTAGGACGCCGACTACTATCTCATACTGTGTTTACTTCATAAAATTTACTAAGATAAAATTCTTAGTATATCCGTGCTAATATGAATAGATGGCTTCTGGGAAGAGAACAAAAAATCAATGCTGGCTTATGTAAACATACATATGTAAGTTCACGTGAACAGAAAATTTGTTAATATATAACAGAAAATATAATTTTTAATTAATGTTTTACTTAGTAAATACCACTATTTCTTAAAATCTACTGTGACATGTGTTTCGATACGTTCCGCATCATTTTCAAACACCGTATGAAAATGGTGTTTGAAACTGATGCGGAATGCATCGAAACACGTGTCACAGTAGATTTTAAGAAATAGTGGTATTTACTAAGTAAAACATTAATTAAAAATGGATAGATTTTACCACAAAGTGACTGCTGAATCAATTAAGAAAATATAATTTTAAAAAATTATTAAAAATCAAGAAGTAAAAGAATATTTTTGAAGAATTGGCTTTTTCGACCGGAATTCTGAAAATTGACGTGGCAGTCAACGTGTTAACTACTACATTGGAAATGAAATGGAAGAAAAGGAGAATAGCAGCCGTGGCTAGAAAACTCAGGGTACATACCCTTACTTGTACCTACAAGCAAATTCAGGCAACAAGCATTAAATATTAATTAACAGTAATAACAACGCGTCTTGTCCGCCTCCGTAGTGTAATGGTCAGCACGCTCGGCTACCGTTCTGGAGGTCCCGGGTTCGATTCCTAAGTGGGGTAAAATAAATATAAGTGATTTTTTCACTGTAACATTTATTCAATACTACCCTGGACTGGTACCTGAAGCGGAGGGCTGATCACCTTTCCTTCATGTGTAAACGATCAAGATAACACTGCGTTTATATGACGCAGTGCCCTATGCACCATTGGGTGCGGATAAGGGTTTTAAAAAAATAATAATAATAACAACGCGAATAATTTTCAATATTTATTAATTTATTTATTTATCACAGGGGGGTATGTAATACAATATGTGAATAATGGAATTGTTATAAACATAAATTATCACTATAATAAATTGCACAAAGTTTCCGTAGCCTTACACACACCTACACTAGCAAGAAACGTGCGTTACTATTCATTTAACAAATTTTTATTCTTCAGTATTTTCCAACAAAATGTTACCTTCCACTTATGATGCTATCTCCTCCTCAACAAAACGTGAACCAGTGCAAAGACACTTATTAATGGCTAATGTACAAAGGCAAATAGCCGCAAGTTAAAAAGAGTTGTTTTGAGTGAACCGAGCTTAAAGTTAACTTAAAATGATGGTTTATAAAATGTGCCACAAAGTGTCTGCGGAAAACATGCAAGAAATAAAATGATGGTTTTTGCTAAAACATGTCGCTCACTCCTTTCAAGAACGTCATAAATCAAAAATCGTCAATTTTGAGTTGGGGATGTTTTCGGAATGCCCGGAAAATGTTTTATATCCCAGCAAAAGAGGCATATTTTAAACTTAATATTTACCCGCTACAGGGCAGAAAATGTTGTTTTTGCATTTTGATGAAAAGGTATTGTTTAATTATTTTTTTAAAATATAGTAAATATTTTTCAAATGGAGAAAAAACCTTCAGGTTTTACCTAAAAAGATCTGTTGCATAGTAAAAAGTTCAGTAAGTGGCTTCATATTTATTTTAAATACATTGTGTTATATTTTCAAACTTTAAAAACGTTCTCCTGAAAAATCAAGTTTTTTGATTTATGACGTTCTTGAAAGGAGTGAGCGATGTATCAAATTAATACAATTTTGTGGCTATTTGGATAATGAATATCTCGGTAAAGGAAAGAGATAGAGCAAAATCTGTGATTGTTTATGATAGAGGCTAGTTATAAGAATGCTTTGAGCCGTGTTACGCCAAACAGCCGCAATTTCAATTTCAATTTAATTTCAATTTCAATTTATTCAACAAAAAAATAATATATACATAACAAACAATATTCAAGGCGTATATATTAAAAGTAAGCAAGAAGACTTAAAGGTGTAGAAGAATCCCGCTTCGGAAAACTTCTTCGGACACATGGAACAGATCAATATCCAATGTGATATTGTTCAACGTAGCGGTAGCTCTTCCTACAGGCATAACCATCGGCAGGTTGGTCCTGTGTATAGGAATGTGAAACAATCTATGCCGACGCTGTCTTAGGTAACTATCGGGAACATACAGACCAATGCTCTGGATAATTTCAGGATTATCGATCATACCGCGCAACAATCGATAAAAATGTATAATCAAATACACATTCCTTCTAGTCTCTAAACTATTGTAGCCAAGCATACCCTGGAGAAACTGGGTCGGGTAGAGCCAAGGATAATAGCCGTACTCTCTCATTTAGAGGTACCTCAAAAACTTCTTTTGGACTTTCTCTACCATAAGAGAGTAATAACTATCATAACTTGAGTTACAGATAGTTGCCTTTGCACATTGGATGGGTGAAAGTGTTCATTTGCAAGGAAACAAACGAAAATGTTCCCTGAATTTAATTATTATAATTTGGTACAAATCACTAGCTTTGCGATACTTAAATCAAACCAAACAACGTTGAGGAAATTTAAGAAGAGCATAAGGCATCCATTTAGGATAGAAAATACAATAGAAGAAAAGGTTGAAAGAAGAAGACGAGGGAAAAGCTTTAATGATTTTTTTCATTAAACACTACAACCGTCAAATGGTCATTTTTTCCAATAAAATTATTACATATTTATTAACTTTTTAAACTATTGTTTTATAAGTAACCATAGCGTGTGATATATCTAATTTAAAGGAACATCTCTTAGCATTGGATGGTATTGCATAGTACAGAATAATTAAATAAAAACAACATAAAAACTGATCACAAATAAACTGATCACTGATTATAAATTGCATATTATATTCAAACTATTGCACTACAGTGCTTCTTACGTAAAATGGAATATAAGTCTGAAATGGTAAAAATTTATGTATGTATAATATAATATATGTACCTTGACCAGAAATATAGAAGACCTTATTTGCGTGAACGCAAATAGAGATATATTTCCGGTCAGCAAATTTATATAAAGAAATTGGATGGCATTTGAGCAAACGCACTGTTTTCATAAGATTCATTATTAGGAAGTTGCTTACCAAACTTGTCATAAGAAAACACTTAATTGGCACTAACAATACTTGATACTTGACTTTCCAATATAATATATTGAGTATCTCAATCCAGCAATTTCTTTATACATAATATTCCCAAGCAAGTGCGGAGACATAAGCAAAAAGGTTATGGATTCAATAAAATTATTACTCAGAAGGGAACTAACATTATAAATATATATTTAAGATATAATGCTTTAGGTACTTTAATTTTCATTCAATAGGTACATTTAAAATAGTTTAATTATCTCATATTTTTTAACAGTAAAAATTTATTTCTTTCTATAAATGGGAAGCTCACTAATGATACCAGTCTACTTGGATATATAAAAGGAAAAATACTATAATTCTAGTTTAAATGTTAAAATATTATTTCTTTGAAACTAACAAACTATGACCTATACACGAGCGAAGAAAGTGGAAGACTGCGGTCTAAATATGACAGAATATGATGTAGGTTGTAGCGGAAGAAAATATACAATAGAGTCCCTATAATCCAAATATCTTGAATTAAATACATAGTGAGTTATTCGATTTTAATAGAAAATACAGCTACACAACACTCGTTACTTTTATATAAAAAAAAAACAATGGCAGGCACCGTGGTGTAGTTGGGTAGATGCTCGACTCCAAAACTGGCGTCGTGGGTATAATATAATTAATATTTACACTCTTCTTCTTCTAACCATTAACCGCAACCGATAATGCAGAAGGTCACTGCATCGTATTAACGCATAAGCTTACAAAATTTATTACAGTATGAAGTTTTAGACTGAGAAATACAAACAAGGACTTTAGCTTGTCGGTGCTAAGTATATTACAGCTGGCGGACATACATATCTAAAATAAAATTAATATTTTAACTAGTAAAAATATTAACAAATTTAGATAAATGTCGCTGCACATTTAAATTTTCTTTATTGATGACAGACTGCAATGAGAAATAAGATGTTATATAAAAATATCAATAAGATTTTTCAATATTTTTTTCCTTATTTTCAACTCTTTCTCTGCAGTTGGCATGAATATACAAATGTGCAATACTCAACAAGGCGATACACGTGTACACGCGTCATAAAGCTCATGCGCATATATCATCTGTTTCATACAATTCTTTGTTAAAAATCCATCTGAAGATTTTTCTATTGACATCTCACGTACCCCTTTATAAATATTGTCAAAAATTTTTTTTTTTCAATTCAAACCCTTATCTGCACCCAATGGTGCATAGGGCACTGCATTATATAAACATAGTGTTATCTTGATCGTTAACACGCGAAGGAAAGGTGATCAGCCCTCCGCTTCAGGTACCAGTCCAGGGTAATATTGAATAAATATTAGAGTGAAAAAATCACAAATATTTATTTGACCCCCCCCTGGGAATCGAACCCGGGACCTCCAGAATGGTAGCCGAGCGTGCTGACCATTACACTACGGAGGCGGACATTGACAAAATAGTAGTAAAAAATTAAGTCTTTGGAAAACAAGGAAATTAATGAAAAGTTTAGATTTCAGTTTCACTATAGAGACTCTAATGTAAATACCTACTGTTATTGCACAATACTTTTTATCGTCAATTAATTGCCTCTACCAGATCTAAATTTATCAGTGAGATAATAATAGAATAATCTAAACCTATCAACACTGTTAATATTATTAATAAAAATCACACTCCGCTATAATTATTACTACGAAAAATCTAAAATTTACCCGTAATACCTTTGCAACGTATCGTGCAGTGTAAAATGCCAAACAATCAATGAATTGATAATACTTATTCACTATTTGGAACGAACAAAGCTCTAATACATTGTATCAATTGACATATTTAAAAGGTTTGCATTCAACTGTACTGCATTAAACTATGTAGGAATGTATGTATATTAAAAAGTAACAAATTTGAATGATTAAGCTCAATGATAAGCATAATTAATTATTAGGATATCATGAATTCCCTCATAGAAGGAAAAAGTGGATCTTTGGATCAATTAAAAGTTAATGGAAAATATCAGGCTTAAAATATTTTTTCTATGTAGAATAAACCGTAAAGTAACCAGTTGCATTCTAAAACTGTCCACAATACGGTTTAGTGTTATCTGGCAGGTACTCTGCGTGCATATTACACACATCCAATGAGGTGGGACGGTAATTTAAATATTTTTATTATCTGTCCCCTGTTTTCAAAGCCATTTTTTTTTATCTAGCTTACTTAATATTGTGGTGAACATATCGCGCTGGTGAAATGCCAAAGGGCCACAATGCAAAAAAAAAAATTAACTTTTTATTACAAAAATGGTATCTAAATCGTCAACATTTTCATATTCGAAAAAGACACCCATGATTCTAGCGTTAGAAATGTCCATTTCTAACACTAAAATCATGGGTGTCTTTCGAATTTGAAAATGCTGACAATTTAAATACCATTTTTGGAATGAAGAGTTTAATTAATTTTGTTTGCATTGTGGCCCTTTGGCATTTAACCAGTGATATGACATTTTCAGTAAAATCAAAAAACACAAAGTGTCCAACCTTGAACGCCCAATTACTGAACAGTTTATACTATATTCATAAATTATTATAATACCATTTTTTTATATATTTTACTTTCAACTGTGTACAACTGCATTATAACTCTGTTATAACAAAAAAGGTCGTTTTATATATATGTATGTATAAATAAATAACCTGCATAAATAACGTTTCATCTGTCAGACTACATAATAGGTGAACATGTAAATATTTGGTATAATCAAGTAAAAAGTTTACTAAAAACATATTTATTTTATTTTATTTTATTGTTAATTAGTTAAATAATTTTATTTATTGTTTCGGCATTAACTTTGTGGTAAGACATGTTACAATGATTAAAGAAAACACTTCATTTTTTACCACTTGAGTTTTATTATAGACTACATGTTTCAGAAGTTAAACTTCCATCATTCAGGTCTGTATAATAACATATTATTATACAGACCTGAATGATGGAAGTTTAACTTCTGAAACATGTAGTCTATAATAAAACTCAAGTGGTAGAAAACGAAGTGTTTTCTTTAATCATAGTTAAATAATAATAAAATTAATTTGATTTCACAATGGAATTGAGTTTTATTAAAAAAATAATACTAATTAACAAAATTTTCCATTGTGAAAGTGTTCGCCTGAGAGATGAAAACTAATGAATACAGCCGTCCCAAAAATGTAATCCAAATAACTAAAAAAGTATTTATTGATTTGACGTTTAATTTGTAGAACTCCATTTTAATTTATGTATTAATTTTAAATCAAACACAGATTTTTTGAGTCTACTAAGTTAGTAGACTCAAAAAATCTGTGTTTGATTTAAAATTAATACATAAACTAAAAAAGTGTTGATTAATTGACATTGATAAACATTTTTCCATAGTAAATAAAAATATTTTTAAGACACATTTATTCTTATGAACCAATATTGCTGTACTAAGCATAAAACCCGTATCTGCATTTTAAAAAGTGAGAGAAATCTGAATTTTCCACTTTACAGTTTTCAAGATTTTAATCTGAACATAAATATGCTTAAAAACATCAGTTATCCCTTCCATGCTTAGTGCAGCAATGTTTCCGACAACATTAATACAACAGAAATACACAAGTAAAATACAATACATTTTATTTTATGTAAGATAATTTTTGGTATCTTGTATTCACATTCAAAGTGTAGAACAATTGACAGTTGCAGTAATTGTAATGAATATGTCATTTAATATGACTTATATGTATCACAATGCTGATCACCATTATAAGTAATTATTTATTTAACCCCTCTAAGTGCCTTAAGCACATTAATGCTCTCAACATTTCCGTATATATATTTGACAAAATTATCTCGTAATTTATGGCAACTTTGTGTTTTGCAACAATTTCAGTTTGTTTTTTTTTCAGGATTGTCATAAATAACTTTTTACAAACTTTCAAAAAAGATAGTTCGTTTCTTTCATTTTTCTGTAAAAATTATCGGTCCACCGTTTATAGTCATTTAAATCATCCACCATTTACAGTCACGGCACTTACGGCACTTAGAGAGTTGATAAGCGCTGATTTAAAAATGCGCTTGCAAAACTTAAACTACTTAATAGGGACCCATCGAACCCTCTAAAACCCTTACAGAGATTACGCAATATTTCAAAATAATATTGTCATTTATATCATTCAAGCATGACAACATGCTCAGTTGATGATGTAATCAATTTCAACAATGTGGCACCTCACCAAGAGGTCAATATAAATATTATCCTGTTTTTTTTTACACCGCAATACATCTGAACAAACGTATTGCGTTATTTGGACCTTCTCGCTGAAAATAACAAGGCACAAGACTTTTCAACACAACCAAATCAATGTCATCACAATCCAATTTTGGTTTTACATACAACACAATTACATACCTCGAATGCTTAAAACATCATGTCTATATTAAGGAGCATTGCAACAAAGTATATTAACACTTTGGTGTCCCTCAGGCAAATGCCGATAATACCACATTGGTGTTATATACATAAGTATTGGGATGCCAGTGATACTATCCAATATCATTTGACAATATCTCGAAATTCTCAATGAAAAAAAAATACAGATAGAAATTTATTTTGAAAAAAATATGTATTTTTTCTTGACAAAACAAAGGCAGCTAATGAAATCGGTAATATAAATCTTTTTTTTTTTTAAAAGGTCAGCAAATTTTTCAACAAATTTCTTTTCAAATCAAGAATTTCTTGCTCATTTTTTTCAACTTCATTTGAAATTTTAAGCAATTTTTTTTTAACTGTCTAATGGTAGGGACTGACCGGAGCATTTCGTCGTAACGTAACGTCGTAACATCGCTCGCGGCGAGCATCCGAAATTATGGATGGAGCGCTCGGCTCGCTGTACTGACTATACGAATGCTCGCATCGTAACATGTTACGTTACGATGAAATGACTCCGATTAGTCCCCACCATAAGGTTTTGTAATGAAAAAAATTAAAGGATCCAGAATTTCAAGATGTTTTACAAATAATGGAAAATTCTCTTTATCATTGTTTGCATTAACGAACTTTTACTGTAACATCCACTCAAGTTCTGCGTTTGCTCCTCTATAAAGTATATGAACATAGCATCCTTTGCATTTCAGGTATAGAATTATGAAATAAAATATCATTTTAAAACTGTGAAACATCAGCAAGCAGTCAACGCAATAAAAATTTATAAAGATATAATAATCATGACTTTGTAATAAAATCAATATTAAAAAAAACAGCTTTAATTTATTTACAGCAAATATGTTTTCATCTCTAATTTAACACTGAAATTTACTCTAATAAAGTGGCAAAAATATGATCAGATATCTATGTATGGAAGCTTGACTAACACATGTGTAGACATACAGGGATTTATTTAAAATTTGTATAAACCGCAGACGTGATCCACATTTTAGAATTTAATTACCATATAATGCACTTTCTACTGGGGTTCATCGAAGAGCCAACTGGACATTGGAAAGCCTCTGCAAAAGCCGGAGTATTTCGAAGCATGCCGTTCACTCTAGAAGAGAAATCACCATTATTAAAGACTTAACCTGTCCGGGAGTGAGTTTCTGTGGACAAAACTGTATTTATTGTAACTGCAGACAGTTGGTAGAATTCCATATTGAATTGTTGGTTAATATATCCAAAATAAAGCAAGGTTTTTGTTGGATTGAATTCTACATTTATTTATGTATATCTTAATATGTGACGCGTTTCGTCTTCTTAGGACATTATCAAACACATTTGTGTATTTGATAATGTCCTAACAAACAAAACTGTTGCTGGGGAGGGAGTTTTTTGTGTGTTTTTTCCTTTTTAATTTAATATCATGAATAAAAATATATTTACCGTAGTAACCATGATTTCTATCAAAATTATCGATGTTTTGATAATTTTTATATAAATCGTGTTTTAAACATGTTTTGATATAAATGATGTCATAAATCATGTTTTGTATCGGCCGGTCATGTACGGCCATACTCTTTTGAGGAAAGTTTGGAATGGCCGTAATTGTAAAGCCATACTCCCAGACTGGTTAATAAAATTATATTTGTTTTACTAATAAGAATTCAAAGCTTCATCTTTTTCTAACCGCATTGACGAATTAAAAATGATTTGCACGCGCGCACCACAACACGTCTAAACAGGTAGATATCTAAAATCAAACTGAGCAATAGTCGATATCCAGACGGTACGCAGTTTTCGCGCAGTAATACAGCGTCGATATATCGATGATCCGCAGTAAAACAGTTAAATAAAATAAAATGAATAAATAAGAAATTGACCTTTCAGGCGCCGTCATGTGGGAGTCGTTCTCCACGCCGAGGATGTACTCTTCGGGGGAGAGCTTATTGCAGTAGAGCTGCGCCGTAAAGAGGAAGAAGAGCTTGGCGGGCGCCAGCGGCAGGCGGGACAGCGAGGCGGAGCCCTTCCCCCCCGAGCGCCACCACGCGTCCCACGCCACCACCACAGCACCCAGGTCGGCTGTGTTCTCGTCTAGGGTACTGTTGCCGTCAAACTGGAATGGAAAAATACAGGGATTGCCAAATGATGAAGTTCATGAAAACTTTCCGGGAAAAAATTTTGGATTGTGAAATATCGGAAGTGTCGGGTAGTGGTCCTGTGCTTATCGGATGGCCACCGTCAGTTGCCACACAGCTATGCACTGGGGAGGACGTGTAATATATTAATCACATGGCGATTTACGAGCTACGATATATATGTTGGGTTGTGGTCCCGTAGTTAGTGTCGCAGACTCTTAAGTCAGAGTTTCTCGGTTCGAACCCACTCTCCCGCAATTTGATACCTATCTCTAATAATGAGCGGCTTAGGCTCACAGAAACATAATGAAATTGAACTATTTTTGTAAATAAAAAACACAAATTTCTTTTCTTTTTAATATGCAATATTTCAAAATGCGATCCCTCAGACAAAAGTGTGGCAAAATAATATATGACAGATGTTCGAATGGTGAAACAAGGAAAGAATACAAGACTGAGATAAGCATTATCGATAAAATTAAGAAAGGTGTGTTAAGATGGTTTGGACATGTGGGACGTATGAGTGAGGAAAAAACGGTAAAACAAATTTATGAGGTGAATGTAGTTAGAAGCATTACAGATCGAGTCAAAATTTGAATGACAAAATATTTTAAACGTTAAATTGGAGAAAAAAAGCCTAAATGCGAGTAATGAATGTACGAAAATATATCGGGACTGAAAGAATTACATGCAATTGGCGGGAAAATGTTAAATCCGGGGATGTAAAATCCGGGTTTTGCTGTGATATCAACATTTTCATAAATTAAAATACCTCAATCTTAGCTTTTTTCCCCATGAACTGGAGAACCTTCTGCGAAGACGTCTGATAGCTTCTGACGAGACAGCCGAGCCTCGCCTTGAGGGCCTTCAAGGATTTGGATTCCGCCCACAGCGGCGACACCGAGTGTCCGGCCAGGTTGTAGTCCAGCGCGTGCAGCATCTCGTGGCTCATGACCAGGCCAATGGTGCCGTAGGACACATACTCCGGCACTCTGTCCGTGAAATGCGGCTGAGTGAGCAGCGCCAGGGGTACAACTGGAAAAACAATATATAAGGGGTACTAGAAAAAAATTTAATTTTTAAAATTTTAATATTCTTGTTTCCTTTATATTACGAGTTTAATTACAACATTTTGAGTGTGTCCAAATACTTGTTCACAAAATCTGGATTATCTCCAATTACAGGAGTTATTTTCACATTATTTTTTGACATCTCATCAAAGCTGAAGAAGAATATGGAATTCTGGGCATTTACGGGGCTGATGACCATCATAGGCTGGTTTAAGTTATCTTTTTACACACGTGTAACATTCACCATTTCTACCCATTATTGACAACCACACTACTCAAATTCTTGGAAGTTCTATATATATGAACCAATTTAGAAACTTTGTTCTTGAATCACTAGAACTTCACTAGAGACATCTATTGGTGAGATGTAAAGAAGCTTTTTTATTAAGCAGAAACTCTTATATTAGTATGTGAGATCCGAATCCTGGATTATAATCACACACATGAGAAACGCCAGAAAATACCATTTTCATTTTTATTATTAAGCTTATAATTTGACCAGATAATTTATTTACAACATTTTGAGTGTGTCCAAATACTTGTTCACAAAATCTGGATTATCTCCAATTACAGGAGTTATTTTCATATTATTTTTTGAAATCTCATCAAAGATGAAGAAGAATATGGAAGTCTGGGCATTTACGGGGCTTACGACCGTCATAGGCTGGTTTAAGTGATCACTTTACACACGTGTAACATTCACCAATTCTACCCATTATTGACAACCACACTACTCAAATTCTTGGAAGTTCTATATATATGAACCAATTTAGAAACTTTGTTCTTGAATCACTAGAACTTCACTAGAGACATCTATTGATGAGATGAAAAGAAGCTTTTTATTGAGCAGAAACTCTTTTATTAGTATGTGAGGTCCGAATCCTGGATTATAAATAATCACACGCATGAGAAACGCCAGAAAATATCATTTTCATTTTTATTATTCAAGCTTATAATTTGACCAGATAATTTATTTACAACATTTTGAGTGTGTAATTTAATCCAGATTTGTACACAAGTATTTGGACACACTCAAAATGTTGTTAATTTTACTTAGTGAATATTACCAATTTCTTATTGTGACACGTGTAATTAATTACCATATATATTTTCCTTTATTCTCTGTGATCTACTTCTATCTTTCTGGTAACATTTTAATGCCTGAACTATTAAAAACTATAGAACACTCATAAATGATGGATGATTTAAATTTCCGAATGCTTACTTATTTGATTTGTTTCTGGGTAGTAAAATGCATTCACAACGAAAGGAGCTGGCCAATTGAATTCTGGTCTGCCAACAGTGAAATCCATTTGAGTCAATCTATACGCACGGAACTGGTTCAACATATTCTCAAAAAAATTGTCCGTTACAATGAGCTGAAAAATATGTTAACATGATTATAATATAAAACTTTTTTAAAAAACATAATTTTAAATAAAATAAATTAACTATAATGCCTTCTGGGTAAGGACCTTCTTAATAATAAACCCTTATTTATTTTATTTTATTATAAATTTATAATCAATAAACAATGGTTAATTTTACATTAGTAAAATAATTTCTTTTTTGTTGTCGCTTTTTTTACCATTTTCAAATTTCATCATGATTGATAGTTAGTCTTTGTAAAAAATTCACCGATATCCGTGAGCATAGATTTTTTTTTTGAGCAGGCCAAGGATCTTGCATCTCTTATGTCACTGGGACCATATTAGATTTATTGTGACCTCCCTCTGTATCACAGCTCACTCTTAAGACCTACATGAGTCATGTAGCTCACGACTTGTCTTGGTGGTAAGAGCTTCAACTTCTCGGAGTCCAGTAGTGGTCCTCCAAGGATGCGACTTGGTTTGCACACCAATCCACATTCTCTATAATGCGTCACAATTATAAAGAATGTGGACTGGTGTTTCGTTATCCTCCATACAAAATCTGCATAATGGGGAGTCATGTAGTCCAATTTTTTTAAATACATCGTCTTGCTAAAGAGTACATAGAATATACTCTTAAGAAAGACGATGACTACTCCAAAAAATTAAATACAGTAGAACTTCCATATTTCAAATTAATACAGGTTAATTAATTAATTAGTCTGCCTCCCTAGTGTAATGGTCAGCACGCTCGGCTACCGTCCTGGAGGTCCCGGGTTCGATTCCCAGGGGAGGTCAAATAAATATAAGTGATTCACTCTTATATCTATTTAATATTACCCTGGACTGGTACCAGAAGCGGTTATCCGCACCCCAATGGTGCATAGGGCACTGCATCATAGAAATGCAGTGTTATCTTGATCATTAACACATGAAGGAAAGGTGATCGGCCCTCCGCTTAAGGTACCAGTCCAGGGTTATATTGAATAAATTGATTCTAACACCATAATATCTCATATAATATGTACATGATAAATTATAAGCACAATAAAAATAAAGTTAACTAACCAGTCTGATGATGTCGGTAACGACGAAACCCGGTCGCTGGTCAAATAAAAATAAAGTGGAAAAGCTAAAAATATAGGTTTTAATCTAATAATATATTAAAAAGTTAACTATTAAAATTTACAAACCAAGGGTTACCTGCTTCACATTGAAATTGTATACGACATAATGAGAATAAAATTTTATCTATTTTCTAAAGCTTTATTAGATAGAGAAAACTAGTTAGATAATAAAAATAATAAAAAACATACAGAATTGATGATGTTATCCACGAAGGAGTTATTTCGCAAGCGAGGACAACCAATAAAGGCACCTTTCATGTTGGTTAGTTTATTCATCAACTTCTGTCTTGTCTGGTTGTCCAGCCAACCAGCTCTCTCCACGAGTGTGAACAGTGAATGTTTCAATTCGTGAAATATATTGTCTGCCTGTAAACAAATCAATAATATTTCATTTGAAGAACATTACAAATAACATTGCATTTTTCTACTAATCTAACTACAGTCATCCCTCAGCATTTCCAAATTTTTGTTTAAAGTCATGCATATCCAATTAACGTGCAAACTATTGTTTTAAAATCAATGAGATATCGCAATTCTTAAATTAGTTGATTCAGCAGTCCATTTGTGGTAATATCTATCCATTTTTAAATTAATTTCATTGGTAAATACCACTATATCTTCAAATATATTGTGACACGTGTTTCAATTCATTCTTCATCATTAATATTTAAAAATGATGAGGGAAAAATATATTCAAACACATGTCAAATAAGTTTCACAGAATTAGTAATCTTTATAAAGTGAAATTTAATTTAAAAATTTAATTTTCCAAACGTATAAGTGTATACGATCAACAAGTTCAATACATTCTGTTTTTTTTCCAAAGTCGAATATATACATGTCAACAGAATTGTGAAATAAAATACTTTTAGTATTAAACACTACATATTTACAGTCTATTTATTTTGATATATGTATTGTTAATAAGTCAGGTAAAATTTGACATGTTGCAAGTATGTATTAACCTTCATTTGATCGCATGAATACATTTTATATGGGTAGTATCCTGATAATTACAAGTTAACTAACAGTTGTCGGTTTATTGCACATTAACAAACACGCTAATTATAAGTTAACTAACAGTTATTAGTTTATTGCACATTAACAAACACACTGTATGTAGTGTATAATTTGGATTATAGCTTGTAAAACAGTTTCACCGTCAAGCTTATATGACATCAATTAAGCTTATATGACATCACGCAAGTAATTAAAGATTAATAAAGAAACTATTGTGAATTGGCAAAAAACTTTGTAAGATTCAAATGTTTGTTGCGTTACTTTGTAGCATTTTCACGCTACTTTCGTGGAGTGTTCTAGAAGTAGCGAGTAAACTTACAGATTTTTGTATTCCTTGTAGATAAGTGTCAGTATAGTGAGAGAGATAAAGAGCAGACATGGGGCGCGATAAGCTGGTCGTGGTGAATTTGGTGCAAAACTTTTCATGGCTGTTAACTGTCGTAAGATTTGCTAACGTGTAAAGAAAATCCCTGGCGTACATTGCAAGCAAAGCATTCTGAATAACCCTGAAATGTGAAAACACCCCATAATCAATCATGGAAATATACACTGTCAAAAGCAACACACGTTTCTGTATTTCAGAGGACTGAGGTCTGATATACATTTTGCAGAAGCAAATTTGGATTTGAAAGATAGTTTGTTGGCTAGAATTGAGTATAGTCGAACTTGTATTGGTATTCTTATAACGTACACAAATATTTTAATTTCATACCATTTAGGTCTAAGCAGCACGTTATTTGAAATATATATCAATTTGTGGAAAGTGGGTTCGAACGCAAAAACTCTGAGTCAGAGTCTGCGACACTAACCACGGGACCACAGCCCAATTAAATAAACTTAAAACATAAAATTTTCTAAATATATGTTTTTTGTTGTTGTAATTATTTAATTATTTATTATAATTAATTTTTCGATATCCTCTCACAAAAAATAATATATATATTTTTTAATTGGATTACAAGAGATCTTTTCTTTTTTTTCAAAGCCCAATCAAATAAACTTAAAACATGATTTTTTCTAAATATTTGTTTTTTGTTGTTGTAATTATTTAATTACTTATTTTAAGTAATATTCCAATATCCTCTCAAAACAAAAAATATAAATTTTTTAAATTGGATTATAAGAGATCTTTTTTTTTTTTCGAATATCATCGTAAAAAAGATACTATGGGTATCATAACAGAGATGAAGAAGGGTTTTGAGAAGGTAATATAGACGATAAGGCAATTACAGGGCGTAAGCCCTGTAAGTAGGTATGTCTCTTATGATTTATCTATAATATTTTGATAACAATCCCTCGAGGTTTAAGTTCAGGATTTGTGTACAAAAATTCAAACACTCGAAAATGGGAAAAAAAATTTTTTGAAGTGTAAATGTTTGTAGAATAATTATTTGCAATGTGCATCATAAAATTAGAAGGCTGAATTTTAAAGAAAATTTGAATATCGTAAATATTTTGACCTCTCTAAGGTATACAATTGTAAGACACAAAATACAATTATAGGGGAAAAGGATTCAAACATATTTTGTCCGGCACATTTCGGCTGTCCAAACTTAAAACACAGTAAGGGACATTTTTTTTGTAGTACGTTTTTTTGCACTTTGGACTAAGTAAACTCTACTTAGTCCAAAAATACAAAAAAAACGTACTACAAAAAAAATGTCCCTTACAGTGTTTTGAGTTTGGACAGCCGATTTGTACTGAGCCAAAATATGTTTGAATCTTTTACATCCAAGAACAAATCTAACTGCAATTTTTTTTCGGTAGCTGGAGAAGTTAGGGTGAGAGGGGGAGGTGAGTCAGGGGGTAATTATTACACCCAATACTACAAAAAAGCCAAATAATAAATTACTTTGAAAATTTAAAAACTAAAAAAAAAAAATCTTAAAATAATTTAATAAATAATGTTATTTAAAAATTCCTCACCTTTGCTTTCCTTTTTCCTTTATTTTCAAACTCCTCCCCTGGACTCACCTCCCCTCAACCTAACTTACTCCCCCTCCTCACTAACAGTACAGATTTATGATTTAGTTTATATTTAGACCCAAAGATGGTAGCATCTGAAGCTTCCGAAACTAGTCGTTAAAATAAATATAACGCAATTGGTAAAAAACGAGTGTTTTCATTTACAATTAAATACACATACATTAAAAATGGTCAATTTGTGGCTTACAATGGTATGCGTAGGAAGGGTCGATTTACTAATTTTTAAAAACCATGCTACTGTACATTTTAGCTTGCAAATAGTTTACATGTGAAAGATACATTACAGAATTTAAAAATAAGAACATATTTTATTAAATATTCACCTGTTTTGAAAACGCGCCACCAATTCAGACACAGAAGTTAAATATGTTTTACTTATCAAAAAAATGTTTGTTTCCGATACATTGAAGCCTGGCACTAGTTCATCAAATAAAAGATTCCAAGTAACCTGTAAATAACAAGAAATCTTTGCTAAGCACGAAAAAATAAATCACATATAGAGAAAATTTTAACTGCGATAAAAAACTTACAAATGGAAAAGTTTCCTGTAGCTTATCAATGCTGAATACTTCACTATGGGATGGATCATTAACATTTCGTCTCACTTCTTTTTGTCTAGGTTTTAACTAGAAAATAAAATATATAAAATGTTGGCGCTTCAGACGTAAATGAATGTGCAATACTAACCAGAATACAGCACGTATAACATAACAAACAACATTTGTGTCATAAAGGGTGGTCCAACCATAATGAAGGATATTAATTGTGAACACACCTTAATGTCAAGTTATTTGACTAACTTTATTTGACATTTACACATTGAGGTACACAATTGAGCAGTGCGTTAGGATTGTTGAAGCGTTTCATGAAAATAGGCATTCAAATCAAAATGCATTTTGTGCACTTTGTGTTGTGATTTGACACCTTTGGACTTCTTTCTTTGGGGACATTTAAATGAAAAAGTGTACATCAATAAGCCAAGAACACTTCAAGAGCTAAAGGATGAGACAATTCGGCACATTATTGAACACAGCACACACACGACATTGAACCTCAATTATACCTCAGAGTCTTTGAAAATATGGACCATCGCACAGAGGTATGCCACTGAAGCCGTGGCGAGCATTTGGCAGATATTTTGTTTCACAAATTATCATTCATCTTTCTATCATAAAAAAAGAATTAAGATAATTCTCTGATATTTTTTTTGTTTTATTTATAATTAACCTTATGCGCTTCAACATTGGGCATTATGGTGGACCGCCCTTTATTTCAATCTTTGAAATCTATGTGTCCATATGATATTGCTATAATTACTTATACAAAATATGGGAATGAATAAAAAATATGAAAATGAATTTAAAAATATATGATAGCTTTAATGTGGTTGGTGTTGGATGATGTTGAATTTTGATTAAATTATTTTTTCTAATCTGATAAGTATCAGTGACACATAAATCACTTGACTTGACAGGGGATCCAGGTTCAAATCATGGTACAAAAATTAATTACACCTGTGTCAATCTCTGGTATATACAAAAATGACTATTCTGAATTTGACATCTCAACATATATGAAAAAGAATATGGAAGTCTGGGTATTTACAAGGCTTAGGACCTTTTATAGGCTGATTAAGTGATCACTTTACACATGTGTAACATTCACCACTCTACCACACTGCTCAAATTTTCTCAAACTCCTAGATACATATATTGATCAATCCCATGACACAGTACATTCCAGTTCACAACAGCCATCTATGTTGGATTGAGAAATGCTTTTATTTAGCAGAGATCCTTTTATTTGTATGCAAGATCGAACATGTATTTAGACACACTCAAAATGTTGTGACTATCCTCAATTGTAAAAAGGACTAATTATGTATTGATTACCTGTTCAACTGCCGTAGCGAAAAGGAGAATTTGTTGTATTTCGCTTCCCTTGACACTTAAAACCATTCCTTTTGGCAACATTCCCGACACAATGCTTTCTAACCTATAAAGTTTATTCTCTAAATCCTTATCCTAGAAAACAAAATAATAAATAAACTATTGTTTTATGCAAACAACAACAACAACAAAAAATTCAATTTATTTCATGACCGATATTTTGAACACATATGTATTTACAAATTTTTGTACACAAATACGGTACAACCTTCGAGGGACTGCTATTAAGACACACACAATTCATTTATGAATTGTCTGGTCCCTATGTGCGGCAAATGGAGTTCACAAACTGTTTCCAGGCTCATTTGTCGGCTGCCAGCTCCTTTGTATTCTCCCAAGTTGGGTCCGATTCTCAAAATTCAGACCAGAACTGCCAACGGATTGTCAGCAGTGAATGTCGTTGGGCGGCAAGATCCTGATGACTTGTAAAAGAGCCAAGCTTGGTCAAGGCTCTCGGGAGGCATGCAAATACATAGTCTAACCATCTAAATCGCCTTTTCTTGACAACAATTGCTACCATGGGTTGCAGCATCTTACACCGACTTTCCTCTTTCCTTGCAAAGTCAAACTACCATACGCCTGAAATTCTTCGTAGGTATCTATTCTCAAATTGAGTATAAGACTGCCCTTGGGCCCTTCTAAGCTACCATATCGTATAAAGAGAATAGGAGCAACGCGGACATTACATAGGCAGCATTTGGTATGGTCACCGAGTATGAATCTAATCATCAAACAGCTTTCATACTTTTGAAAGCGGTGACTGCCATTTTCTGTAATGACACTTCCAAGTTCTTAAAACTCTCGACTCTCTCAATGAACTGGTTACTCAAAGTCAAATGTTGGTGGCCATCTAGGCACAATCCATTACTTTAACATTTATTTTTAGCCTCATGGTCAATACCTATTTACCTCCACAATGTCATCAATTACAACAGTTTTATCTGTGTATTCTAGGTCGCAGAGTTTCCAGAAGGAGGAGATGGTTATTCCTCGTACTAGTGGTCATGACTTTCGAAAAACAAAATCCACAAAAATAATGAAGAGAAAGGGCGCAAGGACGCAGCCTTGTCTGACTCTGGTAGAGACCCCAAAATCACATTGTCACAAATTAGTTCGGACTCTCACAAATTCATACAAACATATAATTAAATTATGGGTATGAAGTTATAATACCACAAGTGCAGGGATTTAAATATGTTCACATATTGAATGGATATCGTTTTTCTGTTCAGCAGTATACAAACACTTTGCATATATAAAAACAAGAATATTAAAGTCTGTTTATTTTTATAAAAGGAAAATAAAATCTTACCTTAATATATTTATAATTATTACTTGGCTCATTAACTTCTTTCCGCTCATACATATTCAAATTCGATGCATCAAAATTTACATTCTGCAAATTAAATAGTTTATTAAGAAAAATAAATACCATTTCGATTAATGTTAGTTATCAAATAAGATAGTATTAAAAATTTAAGCAAATAATGTGAGTATGTTAAATCTGAGATAGTATCCTATTCTTGTTTAAAATTTAGGGAGCAATAAATGCATTACTAACCAAAAAATCATGTCGCTTTTCAAATGAAGACACAAATTTAATGTCTTTTGGCAGATCAATAAAAATAGCGGAATGCATCTTTCTGGTTAAATCCTGAGATAAATATATATCAAACAGAGGAGCTCCGCTCACTTTCAGGATGTTGGTAATGAGTGGAGTCAAATCACTCGGTCCTATTGATCCCGGCGGCAAATATCCTCCCAGTTGGTCCAGAACTTTGTACACTAAACAAAAAAACAATATCATCAAAACATAGATACATTTAGCGCACAACTAATTCCAACAAGCCGATATTAGATGGCTAGTGTTGCAAGGACAAAAGGATGTTGACATGCTTCGGACAGATAAAAAATACAGAATTTCGTAAAAATATCAGAACTGATTATAAAATCACCTACTTTGAGACATATCGGCAGGCTTAGTTAAGGCAGCTATACAGCTTAAATAGAAATCTCCAACTTTTTTGAACCTCCCACTGTTTGTTCTTGACTTGATAAGATCTGCAAGGGAAATAATATGTTTTTAAAACAACTTACAAAAGAGTGATCAGCATCTGTTTAAAAATTGTACAAAATACATACGATGTAATAAGTTGTTGATATTATTTTGAACAGCTGAGAAGCTGAGATCATCTTCCAAATGATTAGGGTTGTCACCCCAACTGCCACATGCAAAACTGAAGAAATCTCTAAGGAAGAAAAAAATGATCTGTCAAAACAAAATTATTAGACAACAAATATTTAAAAATATAAATATCGATGGTATTTTTAGTTAATATTTTACTAAGCGTCTATCTACCAAGCAGGTCCAACGGACCCATTCCAAAGTCAATGTTAGGTTTATTTAAACTTTCAATGTGATATCTAAATTATATGGAGATAACAATATTAAATGCACACAAAAGGTTACAAGTAAAAAAAGTACCATAAGGGTCCATTGGATCCAGAAAGGTAGTTATCGGTATTTTTGTTTGCGGTAAACCGAGGATTAATCAATCAGTGAATTCTTTCACCTGAGAAGATATCTTCAGAATTATATTTAGATTAATATAATATACACTGTATATAACGCATAAGTATGTAGATCTTACTTGCATGGATCACGGTTCCAGGATAAAGAAAGTCGAAGTCTTCGAGTTATATCTACACAGTCCAAAGTATCACACAGTTCTAGTGGCTTGTCCCATGTTTTTTCAACAAAACAATCCACCTCATCCTAAAAATATGTATTTATTTATTTGACGGCATTATATACAATTTGAATGTGTATAAAAGAAATAATGTGTGTAAAAATTCACATTAAATTAGTATGTTGACAATGTATTTTTTTATAAGATTTTGGAGGGCCGGTACCAATGTCGTTGAAACAGTTTCTCCCTGTTGCACAATATACATATTTGGAAAAGGAATCACAAGCTACATGGTAAAATTAGTGTATAGAGTGCATAGAGTTTAAACTCTGCCATTACAAGTTTCTAAGCACAATTTAAATGTCTAGAGTTTAATCCTTTATCTCTGTTATATACATATCGCTCACTCCTTTCAACAACGTCATATATCAAAAATCGTCAATTTTCAGTTGTGCATGCCTTAATTAAATTAGTATGTTGATAATGTATTCTTATATAATATAATAGTAATAAAATACATTTGATTGTGTATAAAATAAATAAAATTGTAAAAAAAATACATTAAATATGCTGCTTTTCAAAAGATATTTTATTTATATAGTACATTTTCTGGGCATTTCGAAAACATACAACTGAAAATTGACAATTTTTGATATATGACATTGTTGAAAGGAGTGAATATGGTATTCTCTACTCTATCCTAAGCCCCAGATAAAGTACAAAAATAGCCTTTTTAAGAGTTATATTTGTTAGAAACTTACAATATTAGAGCAGTCCTTGTAAGGTTGTTCATTAGCCGGAACATTGGATATAAGGAAGAGGACAGGAGAAGCAACGAGTAAAGAGGTGACAAGTAATGTGACGACAGTCAGTGAAGCCTTGTGGAGACTACTGTTAGTCCTCAACCAATAGCACGGCATGCAGCACACCCAACTGCCGCCAGACATCTAGAAACACCAAAACCAAAATATCGTAACTCTCTTCTTCTAACCCTTATCCGCACCCAATGGTGCATAGGGCACTGCATCATATAAACGCAGTGTTATCTTGATCGTCAACACATGAAGGAAAGGTGATCAGCCCTCCGCTTCAGGTACTAGTCCAGGGTAATATTGAATAAATATTAGAGTGAAAAAAATCACTTTTATTTATTTTACCCCCCCCTCTGGGAAATGAACCCGGGACCCCCAGTATGGTAGCCGAGCATGCTGACCATTACACTACGGAGGCGGACAAATATTGTAAATAGTCTTGTTAATAGTTAATTACAAAATTCTAATAAATTACAGAAAAGTATTTTTCCTCTGTAGTGGGACTCTTTCTTAGTGTTCATTTCCAAAGTAATAGGGATGAAAAAGCCTACAGTTTATTTTCGACGGTAGTTTAAATAAACATAGTGTACTATTTTTAAAGACAATTTATTTTATATTTATAATTAATTGTTATTACTTATTTACTTGCCTGTCTTCCATTGTGATCAGCGACGTGCACGTCGTGAACCTCAGTGGTGGCATCAGGAGGATAGGTGGGGTGGACGGGTCTGGAAACATCGTCCATCGTGAAGAAGAGAATCCGTAGCTCCAGCCAACAATTTTCGAAATAACCTCACAACATACTACATAGCTAGAAAATAATACGTCGACTTCGCGCCACCGAATTTTTCAGACATTATTTGTCGAAACCAGCATAAAGCCTCACACCACCCATTTTTTCAAGAAAACATAGTTACCAAGCCAATTTTCCTTTCCAATAACATTTTCCCACCTCCCGCTAGGCGGCAGTCCGGCGCTAAAAACGAGCTGTCAAATGGATTACAAATACAAAATCGATTCATTTTCCAGTGGCAGGGGATGATTATTGTAATAATGCCTCGCTTTACGTCGCCCCTATTTACGATATCTCGTTGTTACGTACTAGAACAAGAACAAAACACATTTCTTTACGTATCTATTCAAAATACTAAACGTTTCTTGGAAATGATAAACTTTTTAAATCATTAATTATTCTTGATAAATGTTATATACATAAAAATGCAATAAAAATACATAGAAAATGGGTAATTATAATATTTACATATTATACTTACCCATTTTCTTGAAAGGGATTATCACTGAATCATGTATCACTATGATAGATTAATTTATTGTTTCGGCATTAACTTTGCGGTAAGACATGTTACAATGATTAAAGAAAACACTTTAATCATTATGATAGATTAAGATTTATTTTTCTTAACATAAATATAAACTTGACATCAGTTGAGGAATAAAATAAAAAATAAAATCTGTTAACAATTTTACTTAAAGGAATGCTTTTTTCCGACCATCCTGAATAATATAGCCTACTTTAGAGCTATGGTGTACGACGTCGCTAATTTATCTCTCCGCATAACTTCGTATCATCGTACTTTTTTATTCATTTATTTAAGAGCTGTACCGAGTCCGACTAGTTAAATTTGGTCCTGGTTCCAAATTAAGGAATATAATTGATATTTTACCGTGTTTTTATAGATAAATATTGAATTCCTCGAGTTTATATAAAAATTCCCGGGTTTCCGTGTTCGTAAATCTTTAAAAACCCCGGATTTTCGGGTTCGGGGAAACCCGGGTCAAAAACTAGTGGCCGTCATCCCAAAGTACATATCAATATACTCAAAGTCTTCCGAAACGCAACTCATGTCATTTTTGACAGTGAACGCTTTTTATTTTGGCTCGTATGCACAATTATATTTGCACGTGAAGCGCATACGTCTAAAGACAGCTATTTATGTTACATATTTATAAATAAAAACATTTTATGTAAAGGAAACTTAAAGAGAGAGTGTACTATGCCATTGTTTACTCCTTACTACAGCAAGTTTTGAATGGGGGGAACTTAAAACAACGCCTTGAGCCCTATTAAAACAGTTCAGAGAATAATCATTAAAGTCGTTTAAAAAAAACCTATCCGGTAAATTTATTATTTTCAATATTCTAAGTCCCAAAAGTCGATACCATTTTCAAAAAAACAATAATTCTTCTACTATTTAAGGGTGAAAAATACTTTTATCTAAAGAAAAGTTCATTTTCGAGATATCAAAATGACTTTATAATACCAGAATGAATTACCAAACAATTCCAACAGAACTTTAAATATTTAGGAACCAAAAAATTCAATAACTTTCCTTCATTTAAAAAAAAATTAGCACATCAATTGGTAAAAAAAGCCTTATGTATATGTTAATCGAAAATACATTATATCACTCACAAATATAAACAATAAATGATAATCGTAAGTCCCTCTCCAAGCACAAGAGCTTAGTCTCTTTATTATAGAGAACAATAATACGAATTTCATGATTGGCAAAGTTTAAATGTCTAAAAAGTGAATTAAATTATTTTTATAAAATGAGTGTGAGTGTGTGTGTGTGTATTTTTTCAAATACATATTATCCATTTAATGGAACGAATCGTATCTTTAAATCTCGTAAAATTACTTATAAATAGAATATGTGTACAATAAATAACATATATTGCAAGCTTAGAATACGCGATACTTAACATTTAAACATTTCGAAATACACAAGTTCCATATAATTCCTATCTTTTAGGAAGAGAAATATTGTAATGTTGTGTGAAAACTCTTTTATTATACGCCGGTCGTTTGCTTTGTCTCATACTTTACTCATTTGCTTATATTAGAGGAATAAAAATGCCAAATACGAGGTATACCGAACTCTAGAAACCCTTACACTAAGCTTTGATTACATGACTCAATACCTAATACATGCTTCGTTCATTTTTGTGACGTAAATAACAATTAAATAACTTCCCCCTTTATTACGGGCAATAAATATAAAATTGCGCCAATCTTGGCAATTACACAGTAAAGCGTAAGTATATCCTTGAGTTTAAAATCATTTTTGGAAAAAAAAACATAGATATAAAGATAATGCCGAGTAACACAATTTCGTTTGGCACGCAATACTGAAAATGTGTATTATTACAAAATGTCACATGATTTTTATACACAACGGTTTAAATTATATTTTATAAATAAAACACGAATATATTTTTAAAAGGCATAATGTGTTATCAAAACATTAATATGGGAATGTGAGTTAAAATTAGCATTAAAAAATACATGCGCCCTTTACTTTCATACAGTGAATTTGTATCGATGGTAAAATTAAAGTTTTCAGAAATTCAGTACTAATATTTTTTCTAGTACGCCTACTACAAAACTCATCTCTCCAGCAAGACAACAACAATATTGGTGACAATTTCCACTAGTCCCAATATAATTGTCACAATTTCAGAGTACGGGAAAACGTTTAGTCTTTTGAAAATTATAAAAGTCCTCCAATTTTATATTTAGTCTTTTGAAAAATATGAAAATCCTCCAATTTTGTATCAATATTTTTTGGCAAATGAGAACAATTGTCTTGGAAGAAAAATTAAAATCTTTTATTGTGTTTATTTATGGGCATTTAAATATTTTGAAATATTGAAATACCCATTTTCAATATAAATGCTATTCTGCTTATTCCTCAAAAAATATTTCAAAGGAATGTTTTTTTTTGTTTTCCAGCCTTTTCGAGCCTTTAGAAGGAGCACTTTGATCGAACATTAACATTTTACTCGGTAAGTACTGAATGTATGGCGATCATTTATATGATAAATATCTATGGATCGTCGCACCTCGTCCATAGTCTCTTGCTATTTCTACTCTACAATCTACAATATGTGATTTGTCTTTGTGGAAACAAATGGCGATTTCTCGCGGCCGTCAAATGTATTTATAAGCATAATGGCCGATGATTCCTGGTTGCTGCGAGAAGATGGCTATTTGAACGTCGATACCAATACTTCCAGTATTATTTACCATCCAAATTTAAATGTTATATTATTATCTACCGAATCTGGTGAAGTGCATGTATTGGACGTCAATTCCGGAGTCATTCTGCAGTCAAGTTCTTTATCAGGTATTCAAGGTTATAATTTGCAAGAACTTCATTTATTATTCCATTTCTTCATTCCCTCGTCTCGTTTATTCGAGTTGCTTAGGAATAAATTACCTGTGTATAAAAAAGCGCTTCCCTCCGGAGATTTTGTACATGCTTTATCATGATGTTTTTGTTTTGTGTTCATGTTTTACTCCGTGTCGTGAAAAATTGCTACGTAGTTCTTTGCAACTTTGCGTTTTTTTACAAATGCCGATCAGTTAATTTGTTGAAATATGCCTTCTATTCCGATGGCCACCTAACCCACGTTCATCGGTTATTGCCTTAACTAAAGTTAGTTTGCTTTATGAAAAAATAAAATTGCTATCAAAAAGTTCAATATATTGCACAATTGTTTTTCTCTCTCATTTATCTTATATAAATTGTTCAATCTGTCTATAAGTTTCCAATTCGTTTCTAAATAACCTTGTTTCACTCTTTAATACCTTGGAACAGTGAAAAGTAATTTCACAAAAACAATATTTTCAAAAATATATTTATTTACGATAAAAACTTTGAAAATAAAACAGATTTTCTAAGTTTTTTTCTTTATATCAATTTTAGATGAAAATTTATTTATCCCTATAAAAGACATTGGGTATTGATGCTATATCATAAACAGTTGTATTTTAAAAATATTTATACTATTTGTACAATTAAAATAAAAATACATGAATAATAAATGTACGAGACGTCTACATACGCACAAGACTGTATAAACTGCACAGGGGGTATTCTCTTCTGCGGTTAGCGGTGACGTAAAGAGCGCTTGATTCAGCGTTGGAAAAGATCAATGTGAAGAAGGTATGGTTTGACAATATAACTCCAATTGTCTATTTGGAAGTGTTCGCCACTAGAGGCAGGTACTCGGCGTTAGCTCCGTTGTTCGTTGGATTTTCAAGTCCTCAGAGACCGGTGTATTGCTAGTTCCATAGCGCTCGTAATGCTTACTTGCTTTATTACTTATGTTATCCTCGTATTTAATCAGTCCGCTGGAGCGATCTGCGTATTTTCGCCGAAGGCCGTGTCCTCCACCCTAACACCCCTGTATCATCCGCCGCGGCGTAAGTACAGCTATCGTAGCGCTCCCAAATGGAAGTCGGGACGCAAATCTCGTGGCGGAAGGTTCTAAGTCCTCCTGGCGGACTTTTTCGTAATATTATTTTCGTACATATTTAATTTTCGTATATTATTACATTCATTGGAAAAAATAAACCGATGTTTCAAACCCATTAAATTATATTTTTGTGAGTGCCTCAGTATATCTCTAGGAGCTGCCGGTCTGAGGGTCTTACAGAAATCAAAATCATAATTTGATATACTTAACACTTATATTATTTCTTTAGTTCACTCATCACTCGAATTACAAAACATTAGTCATTATGTACTCACTATCACAGATGACTGGCTCAAATTGTTTAGTTATCATACATTTCTTGGAATAACAAAAGAAATTATTACTTTGCAATTTTTCAGTTTAATGCACACTATAGTCCTAATCTGTAGTTTGCAATATGACAGGATTAAAAAGCACCATGATTTGAAACATCTTAATTTTTTGTACGCAAACACCGGATTTAACCCCATAAAGGGAATATTATCGAGGCTATTGATTCCTATTTAAATTATCTTACCATAGAACCCTAACTGTCCATCTCCTCCTCCCCTGACCCCTCCTCTCTTTCTTAAACTTGCTACCCGATTCTACCTATTTATCATTAGAATCCTAGAATACTTTTTTGTCTAATTGTTAATAATTGTTTTTTAGTTTTTTGATAAAATCTATTACATCAGACAATAATATGTATTAACTTTTAAAAATGTCTGAGACATTACTATCTGTCATTAGAATCCTAACTGTCGATCAAACCTCCTCCCTCTACCTCCTTCCCTAAACTCCCTTATTCCTTTGCCCTCCTTATTATCGTCTTTGTTAATTTATGTTTCTTTTTAAATGTCAATTTGTAATTTTGAAGATATTGCTTTTTAGCAATAAGCCCGCCAATGTACTTTTTATTTTCTGTACATGAAGTTTAAAAATAAATAAAATAAATTATTATGAAGTAGTTGTTGAAATGATAATATGGAGCTCCAGATATTAACCAAGCTTACATCATATGAGTAGTCCACTTGCAAACCACGTTATATTTAAAAAAAAAAACATGTTTTTGAGTTGATGGCAGCAATCGGTAGAAAATTAAAAAATATTAACGTCCATAGCTAACATAATCCGCCAAAACTCGTTAAGTTAGGAATAAAATAAAATAAAAAAATCAATACAAATCAGGCTATGTCGATCGATAGTTCACTTTCTAAAATCTCTCAAAAAAAGCTCATACCGGTAAAAGATTTAATCTTCTAACGATTGCCCCCATTGACTAAAAAACTTAATTTTTTAACATAACGTGGTTTGCAAGTGGACTACTCATATCACTGATTGGTTTAAGTGATCTTTTTACACACATCATTCGGAAAAATAACAGACATGTTCCTCAAATTTTCAAATATAGCATGCATGTGACAGGAACATTTCACATTTTCAATACAAATTTCAGTGCTGGCATCTATAATTGGAAATTTTATGTTATAAAACTGAAGCCTTTCTTTATATATGTGACATTTTTTCCAAATTATTTCACATACATTTTTTGTAAAAACCTGTTTTTTTTCGCCCTTACGATGTTCACGAAATTTGAAATGGGCCATATAAAAAAGTCCTCAGCAATTTAGAAAAAATCTCGGCATTAAAATGGTTAAAGAAACATTTACATGAAAGTACTGGCTATTTCATTTCATATCAGCGTCAACAGCTTGTCAACATCTATACAATATTTTGCATTTCCCATCAATCCCATTGTTTATGAATTAACTCAAGGTTTGAAAGTTTTTATTTGAATCACAATGAATGCTAAGAATTTTAACTAACTAATATCAATTTTACCTCCGCCCCTGTACTGTAGTAGCAAGCGCATTTGCATTCCGCGCTGGATTTCCCGGGTTCAATTGCTAGGGGGTCAAAATAAATACGGGCTATTTTCTCTCATATTTATTTAATATCATAAGAAGCACATAACTGGTATCCTTGCCTTCATGCAATTAACAAATAAGATCACACTGCATCGATACGATGTAGTGCCTTGTACACCATTAGGTGCGGATAAGGGTTAGAATTATTATAATAATAATAATATAGATGATTTAATATTTCTCCTTTTTAAATATTCACCTCCTCTATTTTTATTTTGTAATGATCAGGATTGTAATATATATATTGTTTTTTATTATCTGTTTTGTATTTACAGGTGAGGGAAATGGACCAATCGGAATACAGTATCTCCCCGGGTCGGATAGGATAGTATTTTGGGATAGTAATGGGTTAGGCGTTCGCTCCGATTACAATGGAGTGCTACTCCTTCACACAGTACTGCAACAGCCGCTCAAGCCATCCAATCCCGACCAGATAGTAAAAATAGAATTATTCCTCTCAGAGGTATGGCCGTTTAAATCCCTTTAAATTTATTTATTTTTATTTATTTATTTCATAGATACATATTTATTTCATAGATACATTTACTCTATGTATTACAGCTCTTTAGGCATGGCCTGTGTTGAGCCAAAATACTAACATGTTAATACAATTTTTATTTTTTTATATTATTTTTTGTTTGTTTTTTATTTTAAATTATTAGATACATGAGATACAATAATAATTTACAGTATAAAGGTTTTACAATAAAATGATTACACCTGGACTTTAATTAAATCACTTTCTACCTTGTCCCTTCCAATGCGAAGCAACCATCGACGGACACTGTTCTTAAAGACCTGATCACTACTGGAATTCATCAAATAATCAAGTCTTGCATTTCATCCGGTGCTTTTGATGAATATTTTTTTAAAAACTTTTATATTAATATTGCAGGCCGTTCTTCTCTACCAGTGTCTGCAAAGCATCGAGTTACTATCGGTAGAATGTTCTGGAGAAGTTGTCAAAGCGTTGGGCGAAGCTATTGAACAAGCAAATGAACAGCCAAAGAAAGGAATAAAAGCGCAAAAAGTAAGTTTTTTTCTCACTCCTTGAAACAAAAAGAAAAATGACATACAACAATAACTTTTATATGTATGAGAGGTTGTCTTGTAAATTTTATTTTATATTATTCATATATAATTTATTCCCATCTTTATGTGTATTGTTAAGTTTTTTTCAAATAAAAATTTCTCATTTTGTTGTGGCTTTAACATTTTTGTCAATTTTTGTAACTATTAGTTTGCAAAAAAAAGTTGCTAAAATTATTGGATTTGAAATTTCTTTTGGTGTCAATTGAGTTATCGATTCCTCCATTTTATTCAACTCGGGTTGAAAATTCATCGAATTGAAAATTATTGATTTCTTTTTTGAGAATAAAAAAAAAACTTTTGGTAGTTGGATTTTATATAATGATAACACTGGTAGATTTGTAAAGAAAACCAACCGTATTCTACTACCTAACTCTCATATCTTTGGTTATCTCATATAACGGTTTCCAATATCCTCATTCTCTTCTTCTCCGTCTTAGTCCTCATTACTGAGGGTTGTGACCCTTGTCGGGGCAATGAGTCTTCTCCAGTTGTCCCTTGACTGCGCTGCTCGTAACGCTCCAACCACCGAGGTGCCTGCTGCTGTCTTAAATTGATCAGTCCATCGTGCGAGGGATCTTCCTCTCCCTCTCTTCCCCTCCAGGCTACCAATCACAACCAGTCGTTCTGGGCTATCCTCATTGCCATGCGCAATGTATCCAAACAACTGAAGAATCCGTCGTGTAGATTTGCCAGAGTCAAGCCGTCCAAGTGTAATGGGAACATTATTAAAGCTCGATTTGTTTTTAGTGGAGTACGATATGTCTGGAGCTGCCGCACCTGTCGCTGAAGCTGGTCGCCAGCAACATTGTGTCGGAGCTGAAGAGGAACAACCGGCACGTGCCGGCGCTGGCCATCGCGTCCGCCCTGAATCAGCGGATAGCCGACCTACTGCCGCCCCCCACGGCCAGCTCCAAGCAGGACGCCAATGACCGGGGGCTCATGTTCTCCGAGGCGGCGCGGAGGGAGACCTTCAAGAGGTGGCCGCACATGGACTACAAGTGAGTGGACGCGCTTCGATTTGAAAACTTTAAAAAGAAAATATCAGATCCTAGAAGCAGCCGTAGATATCGCTCACTCCTTTCAAGAACGTCATAAATCAAAAAACTTGATTTTTCAGGAGAACGTTTTTAAAGTTTAAAAATATAATACAATGAATTTAAAATAAATATCAAGCCGTTTATTGAAAAATATACGGCTTGATATTTGAAAAATATTTTGTATATTAAAAATAAAAAATAATTTTTTTTCAAAATGCAAAAACATCACTTTCTGCCCTGTAGCGGGTAAATATTAAGTTAAAAATATGCCTCTTGCTGGGATATATTACATTTTCTGGGCATTCCGAAAACATGCACAACTGAAAATTTACAACTTTTGATTTATGACGTTATTGAAAGGAGTGAGCGATATATTGGATTTGCTCTTCATATATATTTTTTAATGTTCTATTTCTTATTCTGTTTGTGTCATGTCAGGTCCCCCTGGCGTCGACTATCACTTGAGAGTAATTGTCCTTGTCTCAGGCAGCTCTAAACAGCGCCTTGACGGTCCTGATCCCCGTCCAATCTAGTATATTCTATTTGTATTTATTTATTTAAATACAGTATTTTAGTTAGATTGTGATATTGGATCATTACACATATTAATTAAGTACTCTATACTTGGAACAGAGTTTATCGGCCATGTTGTATGAGAAGAATGTAGAGCCTGTAGATTTCATATCCATAGAGGAATTTCAAATGCTAATTTATTATCACTTATTTTTTGCTTTTCATTGTTTTCAATGTCATAAATTCATACATTTTTTTTACTGTGATTTTATATTGAATAAACGCAGTTCTTTAAAATCTGATATTTTGTAGCAAACTGATACGAAAACAATTAACGCATTTTGGATGGGTGTATTTTACGCCTGCGGACCGCTGGCGACAGGATTTGATAATTATGAACATATAATTAAGACCTTAAGAAAGAGATTGATACATAATATTCATATAAAACATTTAATATGTAATTCTTTATTTTCTGGCTTTGAAATGAGGCCAGCGCAGAAAATAAAAATTCCCTTCCCGTTCTTAAGCATCAATCAACCAAATAGGTAGTACTGCTGGTGAATTCTGGGAACAAAGTGAATGGTGCACTGAAATCAGTTATAGCAAATAAAAACCTATCAGCGGAAGCTAAACAGGCAGTGCACAACGGAGTCCTGGTTCCAACTCTAATGTATGGAAGTGAAACATGGAGTTGGCAAAAGAAGGATGAAAGTAGACTGAATGCAGTCGAAATGCGATCTCTCAGAAGAATGTGCGACAAAACGATATATGATAGATGTTCGAATAGTGAAATAAGGAAGGAATGCAAAGCTGAGAAAAGCATTATTGATAAAATTAAGAAAGGTGTGTTGAGATGGTTTGGACATGTAGAACGAATGAGTGAGGAAAGAATGGTAAAACAAATTTATAAAGCGAATGTAATTGGAAAAAGGAGCAGAGGAAGACCGAGAAAAACATGGTACGATCAGGTATGCTAAATACTTGAAAGTGGTCAGGTTAGGAGTCGTTAACAATCGGCGGGTATGTATGAGGAGATGCATGAACGTGCATAAGAGGCGAAGAATGTTTGCAAAGACAGGGTGGTGTGGCGTTCTATTCTCTCTGCCTACCCCTGCGGAGAAGCGGCGTGATGGTTAGTTAGTTAGTTAGGTAGAACTGCCTTTCCCCTCCGAAATGTGTTAGTAGATATGAGAAAAAAATGGTCTATTATCATTTATTTATAATCAAGTCGATAACTTATTTGTTTCTCTCACCAGGTGGGCTCTGCCGTCCCAGATGGCGCAGGCCGGCTTCTACCACCAGCCGTCCTCGAGCGGGGACGACCGCGCCATGTGCTTCACGTGCTTCGTGTGCCTCGTCTGCTGGGAGCGGACAGACGAGCCCTGGAGCGAGCACGAGCGCCACTCCCCCAACTGTCCCCTGGTCAAGGGCGAGTACACGCACAACGTCCCGCTATCGGTAACTATCAACAATCCTTCCCAGATGTAAAAAAGTCTCTTTTCAACAATTTCAATCAGTTTTTCTGTTTGCTCCTCTTCTGTAAACACAACTTCACAAAGAGAGTAAAAGGCACCAATATTTTCCTTGTAGGAGCTCGGGTGGGGTCAGCGGGAAAAGGGGATTGTTTTGCCTCAGTCTCTGTGTATGCAACACTGTAATCAGACCATACAACGCTTGTTTACTTGACTGCTGGACAATTTCATGTCCGAGACGTATCATTGGAATTTTAAGAAGTCTTCACTACATCTATAATTCTCTGGGCCTAAATCAATGCACTCGAATACTGTCAGGGTAATGGCAGTAATATAAAATCTGATTTATACCTTTGTTTCCAGGTTACCTATGCCACGAGTCCGGCGCTATGCCACCCGGGTATATCTATAGTTTCTCGTGGCAACTCGGGAGATATCTTTCTCACTGGAACAAAAAATGGGAACGTATCCATATGGAATATAGACTGCAAACTCAAATTACAACAAGAATTAACCGTTTCTTTCGAGGAACCTATTTTACAAAACAAATATAAAGGACCGTATTCGACAGTAAGGAATGCTTGGGATGAAGATTTGGATAAGGAAAATGGTAAGACATGTAAAAATATATAGTTAATACAGCATATTTACCAAGAAATCAATTTCTCGCTTAATCCAAAAATACAAAGTAACGCACTATTTCACTAGGATAAAATATGTATTTGTGATATTTTTCTTACACCTGTAGCTAATCATAATGAATATTTCTTTGTTATTATGTAACATTGATTTGCGCATTTGGAACTTGTGTCTTTGGACTCGAGTTGCAACCCCGGATAAGCCACTTCCCGGTCAAAGAGATCCCGGTAAATGGTGAGTCTACTGGATTATCGGTGAATTTAAATGTTTACTCTAATTATATTTCTCTCTGTAGGTTTGGAGCTCCAATTGTCATCGCTAGCGATCGTAGGAAGGTGCCAAAACAAGGAACAACCCTGTTCCAAGAGTTCTCTGGCGAGCGCCGGGAACCAGAGTCAGCCCGGCGACGGGGAGTGCCGCGTGCGCCCCGCCATTGTGTGCGGAGTGAACATCGTCTACACCGACACCGCCGGCGGGCCAGTCTGGTCTGGCAGCTCTGAAGACGCTTCCAGCCTCGTCACCACCGACGCCATGGTCCACTCGAGCCAGGCCGTCAAGGCCATGAACGATCAGAACCAGGCCAAGAGCAACAGCCGCGTCAGGAATAGTTCCTTCCTTTTAGTGTACGACTTTCAAGGGAAGTGCGCTCAGACGGTTTCTCCTCTCACTAACGGAAACGGGTGTGTCAATCTCAAGAACACAAGTGGTAAATCAGGCGGAAGCAAAAAGTGCGCCGGGGTCGCCAATCCCAATTGTCGGAGCGGAGATCCCAATATTTACGACGATATATACCTCTCCAAATACATGTGCTTGGAAGATGAGCCCGAACTGTCTCCCGAGGTTGCGTTCGTTACCGATCTGAACGACCAGGTCACGGTTATAGATTTCAAGAGTTTGGTCGGCACCTCCAGCAAAGACTTAGTCAGCCAAGTCAACGACATGCTACCCAAAAAGTCATCAAGTAGCGGCAATAGCTTACAAAAGTCCATAGAGTTCATTTCCGCCGTAAACATTCCGAGTAGCATGCAACACCCCATCGCTATTCACCCATCGAGCGACACCGATGCGGGCTTCGAAACTTACACCCTCAAACCGACTAAGAAAATGAGCATTCCCAAGTACAGCCAATTTGACAGTAATGCGGAATTCAAAAAAATGTCCGACGAATTGGCCGCGGCTAACGAAAAGCAACTGGAGAACCTCCATTATCACAATCACTTACCTTTTTTAGGAATTTCGGATATTCTGTACGAATACAAAGATAGCGGAATCAAGATGAAAGTGCCATACAGTAAACCGTCTACCGCGAAGGTCACCGCCGCCAAGAGTACATCTCACGAGTCTACGGAGAGTGAGCCGGCGGCCCTGCAGGACGCGCCCCCGCCCGAGTGCAGCGCCGTGCAGTGCGTGGCGCTCCCCGCCGCCCTCTCCACGCGCCAGGACCTCGCCATCACCCACGTCGTCCCCACCAACGACGGAGACCACCTCTTCGTAGTTCTCGCTCTTCAACCTTCGTGTTACGTAACTAAAACTATATACCAAAGTGATGAAACCGAACCTTCTTCCTTCTTGTTAATGTATTCTTTGAAATTCGACTCCGCGGTTACTTTGATTAACGAAACTCCCATTTTGGTGAAAGAAATCTTCTACTTCGAAACCCCGCTAGAAGTGTGCTTGCTCCCTAATCTGGAAGGGAATGTTTCCGGCATCGGGTTAGCGGCAACCGTCGGCGTAGACGGAGCCTTGCGACTTCTCGAGCTGTCTACTCTCGAATCCATCGCCAAGGCTAAAGTGGACTCTTCTAGATTCACTTCTGTGGCATTCTGTTCCAGCTTAGAAAAGCTTTGCGCGTGTACAGAGAAAGGAGCCATGCATTTCTACGCCGTGAGAGACAACGAAGGGGACTCCATGGAAGAATTTGAGGAAGAAGAAACGTCGGAAAACTGGCTGAACCAACAGGCCGCTCCGGGCTCGGCGGACCAGCACGCGCAGCCTGCCGCTGCTCACGCCAACTTGATCGCTCAGAAATCGTCTTTAGACGAAGAAGACCTGGTTAACCTCGTCCAGTTGGCGGGAGTCGGCGGGAAGGGGGACAATGTGGTGGCCTATAGCGCTGTAGTTCCTAGTTGTTGGTGCGAACTGTTACCTACTCAGAGACCGCGTACGGAAAATCAGAATTTAAGTAGGACTTGGAGGTTGCAGAACACCGCCTCCACTTGGGACGAGCACGTGTTAGAACTCACCCTCCCGTGGAGCCTGTCCATAGCTCACGTGGAGCTCAGGTTTACGCTTCATTCTCCTTGTCCGACGCCTCCCAATATTCAGGTCACTCTCTTGAAACAGCATTTACACTGTATAGGCCATAGAAAGGAAACTTCCAAGTGTTTCTCTAAAATTGATGATCAAATCGATTTTAATTTATTAGACTCGGAACAAAGAGGTCCTGTAGAAAACCCGGTCAGGAGTACGGAATACCTCAGAGCTCACAATGCGGAAATCTTAGCGGGACCTCTTTCTTTATCCCAAGGATTAGACTTGACCCAACAGTCCGGCACCTTGACTCTCACGAGTCCCCGGCTGTTTAAAGCCAGAGGCAGGACGCTACTGTTACATATAAAGACTCTGTTTGACCCTTCCAAAGAAATGAATCAAGGAAAGATCTCATCCTCCAAGAAGAGCAAGTCTTCGGAAAACTCGGACCAACTGTTCACCCTCCCCGGATCCACGGTGGAACGTTTCGCGATGCCGACCAACAATAAGAAAGTTGAATTTTATATTGGCTGCGATTGGTTACACGAAATCTCCATAACTGTCCGAAGTAACAAGCACACGGATATTCCTCTGGAGAGAGTTCAACGCATCGCGATGCTGGAATCCAATGGCTTTCTAGAAAATCTGTTAGGCATAGCTTCTACTAACTCCGATAGAGACTCTCAATCCACGGCTCTCGACCTCCTCATTTGGGTGGTTTCTATACGACTAGCCAGATTCAGGAATCCCAAGTCGGATGCCGCTCCCGATGACTCGGAAACTATGAACGACGATTCCGGCACTTCTGATAAGGACAGAACAAAAAATTCCAGTTCTAGAACTGACTCTGAAAATCAACAATTTGAGTGTGTGAAAATATTGCAACAAAATGTGTCCTCTTTAGTGAAAAACTGCATTTTGCTTTCCAAACGCAGCATTGCCAAAAAGTGCATCAAATTGATATTAATCTGCAGCGAGTAAGTATAAAACCTTTTTTAAATATGACCACCTTATTCCATATTATATGTGTAGAATAGTCAATTTATGTGATAGTAAAATAATAAATTTTGATAATTTAAAACAAATTACCTCAAGGTCATCTGAAGTAATATGACTATCTAAGTTATCACAAAAATTTTGATAATACATATTATCTTTTCTTAATTGTTAATTCCGTAACAATATACACATTCATGTATATTATTTTTCAATTGAGAAGCTTTATCACTTTATATTTCTTCGTATACAAGTTTAACCCTTTACTGGATAATATTCAGAAGATAAGTTTAATGATACACATTTTTCATGAACATAAAATTTGAAGAAGAAAAAACTACATACTTATTTGTTTTTTTTTAAATAAAAACAAAAAGTGAGTCGATAATATTCCAAAAAACTAGATTAACCTAGTCCGCTCAAACAGAAGGAACGAAATCCCCCATTTATGAATTTTAATTTGGTAACTTTAGTATTATTAAAGCTACTCCATATTTTTTGCTATCTGAAAAATAATATTAAAGGAAGCTTTACCTTTTTTATTTTTATAATTTCAAATCGTAAAACGTTTCGCTATATTGTTTTTGATAAAAAGCACAATATGTCTGTACCGCTAGTTCTAAATACTTATATATCATGATGTTAATTTTTTTACTGCTAGCAACATGTTACATCTTTCACTCTAATATATGTGGTATTACCACAATTAGATTACTCCGCTTTCGTTTGACTCGATTTCTGACCTCTCGCTTATCGGGTGGCCACTGTCAGATGCCGCATGGCTATGCACGTGTAATATATGACTCACATGGCGAGTTACGAGCTACGATATATGTGTTGGGTTGTGGTTATTTCAATAAAAATATGAATTAGGGTCTTTTGGTACCTCGCTTTGGATCCCATGTAATTTTTGAATGATCAGTACGGGAAAGGTTAAAGCTCTTATATAATTTTTCCATTTAAAGACTAGGGACCAAAAATGAGATTCAAATACGGGTTTAATTTTTTTCATCCCTATATCAGGGGCGCCAAAAACCTAGACGAGGAGACATCTTCCCAACTGGAGCTGGCCATCTTGGACAGCGTGATCCTTTGCTTGCCGCTGATGGGCGCCGTGCGCTCGGCGGGCTCCCTGCGTTGGTTCACGCAGCTCGCCATGCGCGCCGTGCCGCTCGACACGGACATGCGCGCCGCCAACATCTGCGTGCAGCTGCTCAAGGACATCGCGATCATCATGCGCGACCTGGCCAATCCGTACCATCTTGTACTGAGATCTAGGTAAACATTTGTCGCTATTTATTTATGGTTCACAAACAATGAAATACAATGCAATACAAATTGTTCAATTGTTTTTCATCAATTTGATGAAAACACAACAAGCTTACATTAACAAGTAAAAGTACAAATTAAATACATATATCTAACCGTACCCAATGGTACATAGGACACTGCATCGTATAGAAACAGTGTTATCTTGATCGTTAAATACACGAAGGAAAAGTGATCAGCCTTCCGCTTCAGGTACCAGTCCAGGGTCATATTAAATATATATGAGACTGAAAAATCACTAATATTTATTTTGACCCTCTTGGGAATCGAACCCGCGACCTCCAGCATGGTAGCCTAGCGTACTCACGACTTCTGTATGGAGGCAGACAAAAACATATACACATATTTTACATTAATATTTTTTATATTTACATATATAAAGAATAGAAATTTGGTTATAAAGATTAATAACATTAAAAAGTAATGAAATAAAAAAAGTAGAAGTTAAAATTAAAAGTGAAATTAAACCAACCTACATAATAAAGGTAAAAATTATTTTTATTTGGACCATTTTTAATTATAAATAAATTTAAAATGTTCATCCTTGTTTAGATAAATACTTTTCGAACCAATAATATATTTAAAAAGAGAAAAACATATTATTGGTTCGAAACCCCTGAAATATTGTTTACATCTAGATTGGTTCAACATATTCATTCAGTTGTACATATAAAATATGACAATACAACAATAACCAATTAATCCAAAATGATAAGTTTATTTCTTTTATTTAGTTTCAATTATTTCAAACAATTGAAAGTTTATTCTTTTTTTTTTATTTCATGATCATTTCAAGTCTTATACTTTTGTGATTGATATGATTCACTGTTTTAACTTTTTATTCTGTTTATATACATACTGTGTTTATTATTATTACCCCAGCTACACTTCGGCTGTCCAAACTTAAAACACAGTAAGGTACATTTTTTTTGTAGTATGTTCTTTTTGCATTTTTGGACCAAGTAGAATCTACTGCAAAAAAAAAACCTACTACAAAAAAAATGTCCCTTACTGTGTTTTGAGTTTGGACAGCCGATTTAATCATAAAAATAACTTATCTTAACCATATAAGTTTTACTGTATATTTAAACCATGTAATATATTTTATACAAATTGGCTACGGCCTTTAATGATTTTTTTTTTTAATACATAATCATAATAATTGTGGAAGGTAATAAACTTTGGATAACGTTAATTTTTTTAAATTAATGTTTAAAAAATCCTAACTAAGTTTTCTATTCTTACCTTCTGTACAAAGTATTGGGTAATGAATAATGTTCCGCTTCAACACAAAGTTTATCGATTATGCGGATTTCCCATTTTCTCAGTGGGTCTATGCACAATTGGGTGGGGATAAGGGCTAGAAGTAGAAGAAGAAATATAGATTAATAGATTATCACCCAAACTGCTTCCATAAACAGAGTTGTTTCACCTTTAGATTTGGCCTGTACGGTCTTCCGATGGAGGCTACAATATTCGATGTAGAGCCACCAGTGCTCGGGAAATCATCTTCAGTGCCGCTGACGTATGCCAGCATAGTAGCCGGGGACATATCTGGAGCCAATGCGGGCACTTCTCATCAGGAAATCGATCTGAGAGATCTTTACAACCATACAGGTATGAGAATTTATCTTTTCAAGAATGCAAATTATATCTCAAATAATTTATGAATTCATTTTTAAATTAAACATAGATTTTTTGAGTCTACCAAGTTGTATTTTATTAAAAAAAAAAATTATTAAAAATTAATATTATGACAATTGTTTCGCCTAGCTATGGCATTTTCAAACGAATGTCATAACTATGCGAAAATGCCATAACTAGGCGAAACAATTGTCACAATATTAATTTTTATGTGTTTTTTTTTAAATAAAATACAACTTATAGACTCAAAAAATCTGTGTTTAGTTTAAAAATTAATTCATAAATTAAAATGGAGTTCTACAAATTAAACGCCAAATCAATATCATGCTACTATCATACCTCTTGCTCTTCCCACATGATTTCTCCAGAAACATCTTCTTTCTCTTTCCCATCGCACAACATCTTCGACATCGCAGATTTTTCTTATTTCAGAGTTTCTTACTCTGTCGCGAAGTGTTAGGCCTGCAATGGGTCGTAGAGTCTTTATTTCGGTTGTTCTAAGAAGGCTTTTCGTTCTCGTGGTATCGGCTCTTTTTTCTATGCCGTATGTCATGATTGGTCTTATGCAGGTCTTATAAATTCTCACCTTACTCTCTTTCAGCATGTGTTTATTTCTCCGTACAGCAATTTTCAAGCATCCAGCCACAGCAGTGGTTTTGATTACTTGCTCTCTTACTTCATAAAAATTAACAATTAAAATACCGTGTTTTAATAATATAAAATATATAATAGAAATATTACAAAAAAGTGGTATTTATGAAATTTCGTATGGAGATTGTGATAAAAAATATATAGGCCAAACCGTGAGAAATTTAAAGATTAGAATTAAAGGACATCGTAGCGGTCTTGTTAGTAATTATTTTTTGGAATTTGCAAATCACATAATAGATATAAATCACTCATTCCACTCTCATAAATTAAAATTATTACACCTTGCTCCACATAAAGGCCAAATTATGAATTATTTAGAAAATTTAGAAATCCAAAAAAAACCTAAATTCTAATAATAATTTATTAAATTATATATTGTTTCAAAATTCTTCACCTTTGCTTTCCATTTTTCCATTGTTTTCAAACTCTGCCCCTTGACTAACCCCCTCCCCCTAACTTTCTCCTCTCCTTATTATTAGAACAATTTTATATTTTATATTTTAGTTATTATACAGACCTGAATGATGGAAGTTTAACTTCCGAAGTGGTATAAAACAAGTGTTTTCTTTAATCATTGTAAAATATTTTCAATGTGCAATAATAAATGCAGGCTCTGCGTCTGATCCAGGCAAGAGCAGCGGCGGTTGGTGGTGGCGGGAGCGCGGCGGCGGCGTGGCGGGGCTGGGCGAAGTGATGGCACTGCGCGTGGCGTGTCACTCTGCCTCGGACGGCACGCAGCTCGAGAGCGCACCGCACATGGGTCTGCCCACGCCCGCGCCCGACCATTCGCAGGTAACCTAACCCACTCTGACCATCACTCGGTATATCCTTTTTTCCAACTGGTGATTGTGTTTTATTCTGAGCTGCTTGATCACATATCGCTTGGTTAAAAGCAAGGACAAAATTGAGATAACATTGAGCTATATCATCCCAATCGCCGTGGTGCTCATATGGGTCATTCGGCATTCATTAGTGGGCTCTGAATTACTCTTATAATAAAAAAAAACAATGTTTTTCTTGTGAAATATGGTCAGGTTGTGTGCAGTATTTAATTCTGTACCAAATTACACTTTTGACAAATTTGTAAAATGCATATTATTACTTTGATACGATTTTCTTTAAAAATGAAGAAGTAGTATGATAAATTATTATGATTAGTAGGTTTAAATGATTTTTAATCAAATATATGTTTGTAAATATTTTGTCGATTGCAGCACAATGTTATGTGAGTTATTCAAAGTGCCGGTTGACAGAAAATTTTATGTTAATTTAACTCATTTTACAACTTGAATTTTATGTAAATAACTATTGTGTGTGCAGTAATGGCTTGTGGGGATTTTTGTTATTTTTAATTGTATCATTATGTACAGCATGCTAGATAGTTACTGTTTTCGTTTACGATGTGTATCTACTTTTAAAGAGCTGTAAAAATTTGCGCAGCTCTGCATTATCAATAATGTAAGATCACCAATTCCATCTCATACTTTTCAATTACTTAACATGCTCCAATGCCACTGGTTTTTACTGTATTACAAGAGCTTTAAGATCACAATAATAATTTTAAGATGAAATACACTGATAGATTTATTACGGATTGTTTGTGTAACATTGCAAATGTATCCTTTATGATTTGCTGTCAATAGATCTCAAAAACAATAACTCATTATTTACAAATGATAGTTTCCCCATGTATGATTCGATTCGAGTCTGTTATATCCTCTTTTAGTGAGTTTATTAGATCCCCTTTAAATTGTTTTTTTCTTCACCTTATTACCCAACAAAAAAAAAACTTATCCATATATTTAAAGTTTGTGACTCTCATTTTAACTGCAAATCATCAATATCCGTAAGAATAACTGACATTATTCTGAATCTACAGTTTCATATTTTTTTATCAACAATATGCTTGTGGATAACAAAGGCTGCCTTTATACGAAACCTTAGAGTGGTGACTGACCGGAGCCATTTCGTCGTAACGTAACACGTTACGATGCGAGCATTCAGGCAGTCAGTACACCGAGCCGATCGCTCGATCCATAGTTTCGGATGCTCGCTGATGTTCGCCGCGAGCGATGTTACGGCGAAATGCTCCGGTCAGTCACCATCCTTACAAGTTTGCAAGATGCGAGATATTATAAGAAGGAAAAAACTCATTTAAAAGATGAGGAATTTGTTTTTTGGTATCTGTTGACCGCAGATCAGAAAGGATACCATCATAATTACAAACAAAAAAACATGAAGCAAACTTTTGTTGGCTGCCTAATTCATATTTGTTTTAAACTAACAATATTCCTTTAAGTACTCCTTTACTAATCCTCATTATCCTCTGGCAATTCTAGTTTTGGGACTTGATGGGACCGAAAGAATTTACCGATTACCTCCGTGCCTCTGCGGAATCAGACGCCAAAAATGTAGCCTCCGATTCTAACCAAAATGACAATACGGAATGTGTCTTGATGGAATGCGAATCCACTTGGATCCCACCGGAAAGTTCCAAGGGGCCTGAAGAAGCAGACGGCTCTCCCTTACATTATAAAGATGGCTCAAAGGTTCCAAACATTCTTATTTGGAAATTCATTCTTTGGACATCACAGTTGAGGACACGCGTGGGATAATCACTCGATAACCAAAAAGTCATTTTTTCATTTTGAGCAAATTCTGAATTACCCTTCAAAAATTTCTATGGCACACAAAATGACACACAACATGCCCCTTCTAGAGCTTTTCAAATGTGTTCTTGGGATATGCTTTTTCATAATAGTTCGTTATTTCATGCTTGTCCTCAATTCCTTTCTTATACATATCAATTCAGTTTGTCTTGATTACAGTCTCTCAAAATAATTGAAGCCGCTGGTGTTGTTCTTATGGCAATATAGACATTATTCTATAATTTCTTAAATTTTAACAAACTCTTAGCATTTACGCTACCCCAAGTGCTTTTCAAGTGAACATGATTTGATGTTGACATTGTTGAAATAGGTTGCAATTGTTATTTATTTAATTTTACTCTTTTGACAGACTGTAATTTATAATATGTATTGTGGTGTCCTCTTGCAAACTTACAGTATTCTGCCTTACTATGTCAAATTGGAGTGTCTCTATCTTCTTTATCGTGTATGTAGTAAAATAGACAAAGATGACTCAAAATTTTGCTGCTAGTTTTCGTAAAAAAAAAAATGGAAACTAGTTGATACTTTTCGGTAAAAATATATTTTGTAAATTTATAAATGTTTAAATTAATATTCCCGTGTTTAAAACAAAAACCAAAAAACAATAACAAAAAAAAAACAAAAAAAGGTATTTATTATCAAAATAAAATGGTATAATGGTGTGACTTAATAGTAATAAATAATAATTTTGTACAATTTGTATAACACCATTTTAGAAAAATACTCCCTACATTTTTTAACATTTTTTTTTACTATCAAATTAGTTTTAATTTTGTTATAAACAATAAAAATTATCTAAGCTTGCAATTGTCTTACTACAACTGTATAAAAAGTAAAGTAAGTCAAATATGCTCATATCAGAGATCCTACAGAGTTCCTAGTGATAATGCCTTTCAAATACATTTACTATAAACTAAATATGCCAATAAACAACATTTTAGCTTCTAAAAAAAAATAGAATTACTGCAATTTGATTTAGTATGGCAGTATTATATATATCAGAATTTTTCATGTCAATATTTTAATCAATTACATTAAATATTATCAAGTTTTAGTGCATTTATATTAATAAGTTTGTCGTTATCCTTTATCCAGTGTCAGAATGGAAATGGTTCCGTGCCTTGGCAACAGTTAGTGCAGCAGCCGCCCCAACAAACTCTTGTAATAAAGCGAATGCACTCCGGTGCGCGCCATTTCGTGGTTCTGGACTTCGGACATCCTATCAAACTTACGGACTTGGTGAGAAAATCAATTAAAAAAAATATTCATTCATTTCAATTATCTTTATCCTATTTTGCCAAAATTTTATGTGGAATTTTGGTCTATTCAGATTGAGTTTTTATTGTCATCATATATATTATTTTTGTCCGCCTCCGTAGTGTAATGGTCAGCACGCTCGGCTACCGTTCTGGAGGTCCCGGGTTCGATTCCCAAGGGGGGTAAAATAAAATATAAGTGATTTTTTCACTGTAATATTTAGTCAATATTACCATGGACTGGTACCTGAAGCGGAGGGCTGATCACCTTTCCTTCATGTGTAAACGATCAAGATAACACTGTGTTTATATGACACAGTGCCCTATGTACCATTGGGGTGCGGATAAGGGTTTTATTTATTATTATTATTATCATATATATTAAAATTACGATTGCTTTTCATGTATTTATTTATTTTCATGTCATCATATATAATAACAAATTACAATAATGTGCCCTTAATGAGTTTTTCCATACCGAGGGCACATTTTACAATTATTTCTAATATAATAATGAAAGAAAATTAATTAGACAATCAAATACAACATAGCCGATGATGCGATCGTTTTCAGATCTACCCACTTCCATCATCCATTTATTAATAATTATTTTATATTTAATAACTGCTGTGGCGTACTTGGCTAGACACTCGACTGCGAAACTAGCATTGGGGGTTTGATTCCTGCCAATCGCAAAATAAATTCATGAAAGATTTATTTTCAATTGGTCTGGGTGTTTGTGATGTATTTTTCACACTTACATACATATTCTTACTCTCCAACCTGCAGACAAGCCTCTAAAAGTAGAGGTTTTGCTGATTATTCCTTTAAATAAATAAATAAAGTTTTCATTTTTAATGACTTTATAGATAATCGAAACATGTTGTACAACTTTATTGCATAATAATCAAAGTTCTGAACTTAATTTTATTTAACTTAATTTCTTCACCTAATTTCATTTCTTTGATTTTCCCCGCGAGTTTGATTTGTTTTATTCTGGTTATTTTTTTCCCACTAGTTTTATTCCAGATACCTCTGTACCGAGTGGAGTGCTTTGTAACAAAGAGTAATATTGTAAAAAAAGTTTTACTGTCGGGGAAAATTTACTCAGTGCAGCGAAGAAATACAATATTATATTTTATGCAATTTTCTTTCCAGATTATCCCCGCTTGTCCTGAATTAATAACTCTCAGTATCCACATATGGCTCGTTAGCGAAGACACCGATAGCGCAAGACTCGTCATGTCACCGGATATTTCGGCCAAGAACCTCATCATGACTGATATACAACCTCCACCATTATGTAGATATTTAAAAGTAAGTATAACCCTTTTTATTTAGTTTTACATCTTCCACCTATGTTTTGACAAAAGTGATAAAACTTATCTTTCTCCCGTATTACTGAAACCCGTGTGCCATAATTAAATGATTTCTTGAACCAACTATTAAAAAGTAATTAATAACTTAGCAAGATTTTTGAAGTTACATTGCTTTTCATCGGACAATAGTACTTGCTGTATAAAACAAAACTAAAACCTCGCTTTTAACCACTTGGTACTTTTCTCCAACCGGTTTCGACAAGAACTTCGTTATCTTCATTGATGGATATGTACATATCCATCCCTGAAGTCGACAAGGTTCTTATCGAAACCGGTTGAAGAAAAGTATAAAAAATAAGAGTGGTTGAAAACAAGGTTTTAGTTTTATTTTACAATGCTTTATAAAATGTGCCACAAATAATATGCAAAAAACATTCAAGAAAATAATACTTGGCTTTTCTGTCGCTGAATATCGCCATCAGTGATCTAAATCAGCTGACTTTTGAATTTACCATATTATAGGAAAAATACTCTTTCTATATTTTTTTCTTTATTTCTCTATTAGGATAGATCACTGCTCAGTTGTATAAAGCACCTGACCACAAATCGTAAGTCCTGGATTTGAATCCTGGCACAAAACAGTTATTTTCTTTCTGTGATGTAATGAATTCTTATTGTAATACTCTCCTCATCATTCATCGTTCACTTTGTGTAATACCACTTTGAAAGTGGTATTACACAAAGTGTTATATTACCATACCACAAAGTTAACAATGCTTTCGATATACAAAAAGTATTCTTATTGTCGTCTTATTTTTCCTATTTAAATATTAACAGACTAGTTATTAAATAACCCTACATATTTATGTGCCTGATATAACAAATGTTTTAATTTCAATTTATTTACCCTTCTCAGATAACGACAATAGGCAGGTATAACATGTCGACTACCAGATGTAAAATACCTCTCGGTTGGTTCTATGGAGAGGTGGCAGACTCGGTTACCAACAGTGAACAACCGCATTTAAGCACCCTCACATCTTTACACCAAGATTTAACATGCCGATTTAGGTAAACACAGTTGACTAATAAACTGTCTATAATATACTATCTTGGGCTGGTGAACTAAATATGTAATAATACTCCCAAATTGTTTTCACGTAGGTTGGCCGTAGGAAAATTAACGGATTCTCTGGACCCGTACTTGGAAATGTCCGGAGGGAACGCGGCCCATATGACCGCTTATCTAGACCAACAAAATGACTCTGATCCCCGTGTCAGATCAGCATACCAGGTAATTTGTTTAAAACATGTATTAGCTATCTTCTGCTGATTCATTAAAAGTTTATTACTTTAAAATTAGCAAATTAAAAAAATAATTCCCTATTACACTTTTTATTTATTTTGTACAGTTCCTCCTTATAGGCATCCGATAAAGATTATTCTATCGTTTTAATTTTTAAATTAGTGATAATTTTGTCCGCCTCAGTTGTGTAACGGTTAGCGTATTTAACTATCGTGCTGGAAATTCCGGGTTCAATTCCCAGGGGGGGGGTGATACTAAATATTGGTGATTTTACTCTATAATATTTATTATATATAACCCTGGACTGCTCCCTGAAGCGCAGGAGTCATCACCTTGCCCTCATGTAATTAGCGATCAAGATAACACTGTCAATATGATGCAGTGCCCTATGCACCATTGGGCGCGGATAAGGGTTAGAAGACGAAGAGAATTATGGAGTCCCTTTTTATAGAGTTTAACTTTTTCAAATGGTTTAATATTTTGTATAAGAACATCCTGGAGTTTCGTAATATTCAAATTTTTTATGTTGGAATTAAAGAGCTTTGTAAAGTTTTGTGGATTTTTGAACAGTTTAGAAAATATGTAAATTCATATTTATGTTTTCATTCTAGGAATGTCTAGAGCTTCAGCAACAGATGAACACAGTAGAAAGAATAATGGAGAAATTCAAGGCATCTTCAAGACGAAATTCCGAAGATATAGAAAATACAATATTTGAAGACTTGCAGAAGCATCCACCTGCGGCTTTATTGAAGAAGGCGTCGACGGATAAACTTAGAAGTATTGTTGAAGAAATTACAGACATTCTCCTCTTCATCTGCTTCGAATGTGAAAATAGTCTAGCCAAGGTAAGCGTTGATAATTTGATAAGTAATAGTAGGCCTTATTTGTGGTTTGGCATATTCAGATGAAACATTTATTAATGATGTTTTGATGTTAGTTTAAACTAGCAAATTTACGCTATAATTATTTTTTTATTCTTCTACATGTTAATTGAATTTTCTAAATTTGTTTGTGAAAAATTAATATTTTTATTTATCTATAAAAAGACATTTACTGATGTTACAAATTTTGCGATGTCACAGTTGTTTACATTGACTAGGCGCAGGCAATCAAAATTTGGAGCAATTCTGTTATTTTCACAAAAGTAGACTTTCTGCGGCACACCAACTAATCACCACGGTACACCAGTGTGCCGCGGCACACACTTTGCGGAACAATGCGCTAGACACATGATACACGGATCCGTATGTAGTCATGCAAAGTGTTAATGAGGACTAAGACGGAGAGAGAAAAATGCTCTGTTTAAGATATGCCTTTTTGATTTTGCCCAGCGTCCTATGGTGAATGTGACGATGTCGGCGTGCGCGCTCATGGTGCGCTGGCTGGTGGTGGTGGGGGGCAACGCGGGCCCGCGCCTGCAGGCCGCGCTGGCCTCCGTGCTGGCGCGCCTGTGCTGCCCGCTGCCCTGGTGGGGCTCCTTCCTCGCCGACACCACGGCGCACCTCTACAGCCCCGAGAACACGCTCATCTTCCCGCAGGACAGGTTAGCTCACAAACAATCCCTTTATGCCTATTTCGTTTTTCGGTAGAATTAATCCAGCCATTGGTAGTTTTAATTAGAATACCGAAATAAAGTATCTGAATTTGATTTTCATACGATTTTTGGTATGGAATATATATAGTATCGTAAAAATCCCCGAAACAAGCATGACATTCGTAAACTATAAAAAAAGTTGTTTATTGTAATAAAGTACCTCCCTACATACATGACAAAGCTTGCAATTTACAACATGCAATTTATACCCATTTGCGTGAAATCTTTTATTTTAATTGTCGGTGACAACACCAATTTAGCACCTAGTGTCATAAACGTAATCTGATCCTGGCGGCATTGGTCTAATTGCCCAGTCAGATTTTATTGCTTAAGGTCGAAAATGTTTTAAAACATTCAAATATTTGCAACTTAAAAAAAAGACAATACCCTTAGCCGAGAAGTTGCTTGTTATAACCATAAATAAATGTATGGAGAAAATTATAAACCAAGATGTCAACTAATCTTTCCTCGTTATATCCGAGATCTCGCTATATCCGTGCTCATAATAACCAAGTTCGACTGTATATCCATGAAAAATGGTGCGATAACGCCGTTCCACCGCATTATATGGAAAAAAAACCCTAGGCATAACCAGGAAGTTCAATTTAATTCAATTTCAATTTCAGTATATCCATGAAAAATGGTGCGATAACGCCGTTCCACCGCATTATATGGAAAAAAAAACCCTAGGCATAACCAGGAAGTTCAATTTAATTCAATTTCAATTTCAATTTATTCAATTTATTTATTTCAATTAACACACCATCTGCGGGCGGATTCGCGCTCGTAATAGAGATAAACATCTCTGAAAAGAAGTGATAATTTAACCATACTGTATACATCGATATGAGATCAAAAGATGCCGCAAAAGCCGTGCGTAAAAATAACTTACACGCAATTTACGATGAGTCTAGTGAAAAGGTAAAATTGCCCTTCCCGCCCAACACCACCAGTCGAATGAAACGGTAAAATTACCCTCCCCGCAGATAGTGTAATACATACATATAATTAAGTTGGTCCCGTATATAAGAATGTGAAACAATCCGCACGACAAATGGCTCCCCAGGGTGCTGATCCTGCTGGTGTACATGGGCCGCAAGAGCCTATGGCGCGGCGGCGTGGTGGAGTGCGTCTCGCGGCTGGTGGCGAGCCTGCTGCCCGCGCCCGCGCCCTGCGCCTCGGGGCCCTCCACGTCGGCCCACGCGCCCCCGCCGCCCCCCGTCTGGCAGCAGGCCGACCTGGCCCTGCTGGCCTGGCTGCTCGTCTACCTGGCCGCGCTGCTCGACTCGGCGCAGCCCAAGGACGCATGTGAGTCATGAAGAAGAGATTCTTCGCTTTTTTTATAGCTTTTCACTTTTTTAGAGTATTTTGCCAGCGTTGGGTTATTTTTTATTTACACTTTTTACATTTCAGTTTAGAAATAATAGTTTTCCTGTAAGTGGGGTTAGTTTTTTTTGCAATGTTGAACAATGAGTTATTTTACATTTCGCTCACTCCTTTCAACAACGTCATATATCAAAAATCGTAAATTTGCAGTTGTGCATGTTTTCGGAATGCCCGAAAATGTACTATATCCCAGCAAAAGCAGCATATTTTTAACTCAATATTTACCCGCTACAGTGCAGAAAGTGTTGTTTTTGCATTTCGAAGAAAAGGTATTGTTTAATTATTTTTTTTAAATACTAAATATTTTTCGAATGGAGAAAAAACATTCAGGTTTTACCTAAAAGGATCTGTTATTTATCTGATATTTATTTTAAATACATTTTATTATAGTTTTAAATTTTAAAAACGATCTCCGGAAAAATCATGTATTTTGAGATATGACAATGTTGAAAGGAGTGAGCGATTTATCATACACCTTTATAATTAATTTTAAGAAATTTAAAAATTATTTTATATATAAGTTTCTTAAGGGAAGTTGTTAACTGTGAGATGTTAGTGGGAAATAGAATCTTGAATTAGCTTCACATACGGTGTTCGAAAATGATGCGGAATGCATCGAAACACGTGTCACAGTAGATTTTAAGAAATAGTGGTATTTACTAAGTAAAACATTAATTAAAAATAATAGTTGTTGGAAAAATGAGCAGAGGATGACTGAGAAAAACTTGACACGATCAGGTATGCCAAATATGGACTTAATGTGGTCAGGTTAGGAGTCGAAATAATCGGCAGGTATGTACGTGGACATAAATGAATGCGAAAAAGGCGAAGAATGTTTGCAAAGACAGAGTAGTGTGGCTAGTTAGTTTGGTGATGGTTAGTTAGTTTTTTCCACCTTTACTTTATAAGTGGAAAAAACTATATATTTGTTATTTTATTATATAAAATGCAGTTCCATCAAGAAATGTCTGTACAAAACTTAAATCTAATAATAGAAAAGTATCCAATTTTATTTACATTCCAGTGAAATGATCTAGTTTTTTATTTATTTTATTTATTTGGCAGTATAAATAATTTTATAGGTAATGAGGTAAAATATCGGAGTTTTACCTACCATTAAAACTCTTATTATGTTTCTATTGATTTCTGGAGTCCATCATGAGAGAAGCGTTCATTTTCTTTTCCGTTATCGCGGTTTCTACTGTCTATTCCTGGGTCAGTGTCCTACTCTATGGTCGCTTTGTCCGTTTCCGCTGATTTGGTATCCGGTCATCCATGGATTTGGGTTGTTCATAAAGCTCATGATGCACCAGGTAGGTCTTACCTGGACTCCAGAAATCAATAGAAACATAATAAGAGTTTTAATGGTAGGTAAAACTCCGATATTATGTGTTCTGAATTGATTTCTGGAGTCCATCATGAGAGATCTGTCTGTTATCTCCTGGTGACCGGGTGATGCCTTTATTTGATGTTAACTGGTTGAAACAGGCTTGCTAGAGAGGAGTCTTTTGAGACGGTGTGATTAAGCAACTCTCTTTGGTAATATTTCCTGAAGGTATTTTCACTTTTCCAATTTCCTCTCTCTAAGATATTATCAATTGGGTAGTTTTCTAACCAATTGAGGGATGCGACCGCTGAGCGTGTACTGCCGGGGGTAGCTTCCACTCCTGCCATTTTCAGCGTGCTCTTTACCCATCCTCCTATTATGGTTCTTGTAGCCGCTTTTACGGGGCCCCTCGTACTTATAAATAGGTTATTAAGGTTATCCACTTCCGACCTTCGATCCTTGGACAATTCTACTAGTTTTCTTGTCCAAAAGACTGGGTTTATATTAAGCTCCGGTGATTCTAAAAGTTTCCAGCTGGATTGCTGGTGTAACCGGGTGTCAGTCTTTGATCCAAAAGACGGATGTAATATAATAGAAGTGCCTTCATCCTGCAGGTTTCCATCCGAGATGTTTAGTAACGTCAGGTCGTGTACTCTTCGTCCTGACGAGAGCAGCAATAGTGTTGCCACTCTACACGATATCTCGTATAAGGAGTTTAGTTTAGGGCTATTTTTACAGAGCCAATCTTTAACAATCTGTGGATTCCAGATTGGAGATTTTGGGAGAGTAGGCTTTGCCATGGCTATTGCTTTAAGGGTATGTTTTACCAAAAAATTAGAGCTGAGACTTTCCTCAGCTGTTGGGTTACAGAATGTTGCTATCGCTGACTTATGTACTAGTATAGTATTGTATGACAATTTCTCTTCGATAAACAACTGCGCCAGGTATCTGGCCACCTGGTTTGCAGACGGTTTGTTAGGATGGAAATTGTTATTTGATGCCCAGCGGCACCATCTATCCCAAGCTGGCTTGTAGGTATTTAGCGTCGAAGCTCGCCACCCTGATAGAAGCAAATTCTTTTCCTCAGGATTCCATCTACTCAAAACGCCGTCCCACCCCCAATTTTCCAAACTTCTATTTCCAGTTCTTGGATTTTTGGGCGGAGGTTTGCCGGTGGATGTGTCGATTGGTACCGATTCCAGGTTTGCTATTTTGAGTGGTGGCGCTAATGATCGGCGTATTAGGTCTGGTCGCCAGAACACCCTCGGCCACCTTGGGACTGCGAGAAGGTATGTTCCGGTCGCCTTGTTCAGGTGTGCTAGGATTCTTGGTATTAAATTTGGCGGAGGAAATATCCAGGCCAGATTGAAGTCCCAACATTGACTGAAAGCGTTTTGAAAGATTGCGCACGAGTCCGTGCAATCTCTTGACACGTATGTCGAAGTCACGTGTGCCGTTACGGAAGCAAATAGGTCTATATCGGGTTGCCCGAAGAGATTGAAAATCGGTTGGGTTGCTGCCGGTAAAAGGTGCCACTCCGGAGGTGTTTTTCCCCGAGATAGGTGATCCGCGTCTCCGTTGTATTTTCCGGGAAGAAACTGAGCTGTCAACGAGATATCCCACTTGTCTGCAAGGATCAGGAGGTCTTGGGTCAGATTTAAAAGTGTTAAGGATCTGGTGCCCCCTTCCTTGGAGATATACGCAACCACTGATTTGTTGTCCGATTGCACTAAGACTTCTGAACCGGAGAGGTTGTGAGCTGAGTGTTGAAGGGTTGCAAGCACTGCGAACAACTCTTTTCGGTTTGAATGCCACTTTTTCTGTTGGACGGTCCACTGACCTGATAAGGTTAAATCGTCTAAAGTTGCTCCCCAAGCCAGGTCTGAGGCATCTGTTGTCAGGAAATGACTGAACATTTCCTTGTGAATGGTGCTTGACAAGTTCAAGTTCTCTAACCACCATTCCACCTCCTGCAAGCACTCCTCGGTCATTGGAACTAATCTTCTGGGTGGAAGTTGCTTCAGCGGTTTGCTCGCTATCTGCAATTGTCGGCAGTGCAGCCGTCCTCTTCTCACCACGAAGTTGGCAAAGTTTAACCTTCCCAGGAGACTTTCCGCTTGCTTTCGTGACCATCGGCGAGAAGACAGTATCGCTCGAAGTGATTGGTGGAATGCCGCACACTTCCGTTCTGACAGGGACTTGCGATTGTTGCGCATGTCCCATACGACCCCCAGGTATTCGCACTTTTGTGTTGGGGAGAGCACTGACTTTTGGAAATTTACATTCCATCCCAGATATTGTAGAGTGTTTACTGCTAGCCGCGTTTGTCGGCCTAGATCTTCCTTGGATTGGCTCGCAAGGAGGAAGTCGTCGAGATACACGATTGTCCGTATACCTTTCTGACGCAGTAACTCGGCTACCCAATTTGTAAGGGTCGCGAACATTCTGGGAGCAGATGAAAGGCCAAAGGGCAGACTTGTCATCTGAAGCAAGTTTCCTCGGTAGACCAAGCGCAAGAATCTCCGATGCTTTGATGCGATCGGGAGATGGTAGTATGCTTGTGAGAGGTCTATCTTTGTCAACCAATCGTTTGGTTGCAAAAATTCCGGAACCTTGCAGTGGCTTATGAGTTTGAATGGAGCAGGGTTTAAAAACAGGTTTAGGGACTTCAAGTTGAAGATTACCCGTGAGGAGCCGTCCGATTTTGGTGTTAGGAACATTTTTGATAAGAAGCTGGGAGTGAGATCCGCGGCTTCCAGAACACCGCTCTCGGTGAGTTCCTTTATTTGGGAGTCCATCTCGGCAGAAGGGGGTGTGCTGAGGTGATTTAAAGTATTCTTGTGTGGCATTATCAAAGGAGGTTTTGACACAAATGGTATTCGTGTCCCCCTTATCATTTTTAGCATAAATGCTGGTGCTCCCAGTGTCGCCCATGCTGCCTGGAATAACTTTAAGCATCCCCCGCGAAATGGATTCCTTCTGGCGTCAATTTCGAGTGTGCCTTCCTCTAAACTTTCCTTTTGAACTACCAGAAGTAGACTTGCCTCCCCCTTTTTTTCTTGGTGGAAAATTTGCTGGGGCCAGCTTCTCCTCTGGGAGGACCGTTATTTTTGTTAGCGAGAGGCCTTCGCTGTTCACGAAAAAACTGGTTATCTGGCTTTTTTCTGGTAGGAACCTGGGGTCTTGATAAAGGATGGGTTGTTGCAGGTTTTATCGTAAGCTTGTCAGAGGTACCTACCCTAGAGAGGAAGGCCGTCAGATTCCCCTTTTCAAAGAGATATTCTGAGCAAGGAGGGATTTTGCAAAGTCCCTCTCTGACATGCTCGTCTCTGACTTCCCCGAGGATGGATTTTCTGCGGAATTGTACCGCCTCTGTGCGCCTGCCACATACCATCTGAAGAATATCTTCGGAAACCTTCTGGTATGCGGAGTCAGGAGCAAACAAAACTTTTACTTTATCGAATACGTTTCTTTTATTAAGAATTGTGTTCTTATCAGCGGCCCAATTGACCAGTTCTTGGAGCCCTGATTGAAACTCCTCTTTTTGTATGAGGAGGGCATGAGATAGAGCGGCGAAAGACCTTTCCAGCGAAGCCTGGGCAGGGGAGCTGACATCGCAGCGTCTGAGCTCGTCGTTGACTTTCAATTCAACAAACGATGGCTCTGCCAGAAATTTCTTCTGGACATCAGCATATCGCACGCCTGCCCAGTTTTCACTACCAAAGTGTTGCAGCTTTTCTAAGGCTCGAATCCTGATGGGATTTGCTGTTGGATGGATAGGTTCCTTGACTACTGTGCTGGGTTCCTGGAAATCCAGCTGCAGCTCTTCTTGGATATCCTGAGGATCCTCGTGTTCCTCTAGTCCAGGAGGCTGCTGTAGAAAACCGTCGTCGTCTTCTTGCGATCCCGAGTCTACGGGAGAAGTGTCGCCTGGCGCCGCGACCTTAGCCCCGGTTTGACTTTGGAACACGGCGTCAGTCAAAAGTCCTATCTGCTGAACTAGATAGTCTATCCGTGGGTCCATTAACACTTTAAGGCGCTTTTGCTGACGCGGTTCAGGAGACTCTGAATCTGACGATAAAACGGATGGATCGCAGGATCTTTTTCGAGATTCACTGCGCTGAGAAGGCCCAGCTACCGGCGATAATGGCGAAACATTTTCTGTATCACTCATTTTCTATAAAGATCGGTGTTTTCGGACAGATGTGAAAATTTATATGAAATTAGGCACAAAGCATAAAGTTCTATAAAAATTTAATTAACTATCCGTCGCCCTTGAAAATCTTGACTCGCACGATGTTTGTAAACAACAAACACGTGTTTCAAGATGGCGTCGTTTTGTTTATAAAATATTCGAAATGAAAAGTTTTTTCGGTAAATGCGCGACAATGCCGTTTGGATTGAAGCGAAAGTTTATAATACGAGCACTTCTTTAGTTTTGTTTTTATAGAAGACGAGACACTTAATAATAATAAGATTCACACACTTCTCACGGTGTTTGTAAACAATTACCGCGCACTCAAAATGGCGGCGGCGTCTCGCAATCAAAATAAACACGATAATTATCCGTTATACACAAGAACTTGACGTTTTAATGACGTAAATTAAAAGAACTAAATATGTTTTCAAAGTTTATAACACTATCTACGATATACTGCCCAGGAATGAATACGATTTTTTCGAATTGATCGGACAAAATCAACGAACGTCGTTACACGATGGGAAAATGACGCTTTATGAACAACCCAAATCCATGGATGACCGGATACCAAATCAGCGGAAACGGACAAAGCGACCATAGAGTAGGACACTGACCCAGGAATAGACAGTAGAAACCGCGATAACGGAAAAGAAAATGAACGCTTCTCTCATGATGGACTCCAGAAATCAATTCAGAACACATAATAACTGTGAACAGACTGTAATAATGTAGTATCTTATTTTATCTTAATATAGAGGAATTTACAGGCCTTACGACCATCATAGGCTGGTTTAAGAGATCACTCTGCACACGTTTAACATTCACCAATTCTACCCATGATTGACAACCACACTACTCAATTTTCGGGACCCCTAGATCTATTGAAATATCATATAAAAATATGAATTGAAAAGATGAATAATGTGACTAGCGTTTGTTCCAGCCGCGAGCGCGTGGTCCCGCTGGGACTTCCTGTCGGGCTGCTCGGGCGGGGGCGCGGCCGCGGGTGCCGGAGGCGCGGGGGCCGGGGCCGCAGGGCGCGCCGGTGGCCCTGCCGCGCGCCTGCACCGCCGCAAGCTGCACAAGCGCCTCTTCCACCACCGCCTCGAGGAGCTGGAGGCCGTCAGGAAAGCCTTCCAAGTGCAGGTCCGTACTATGCATTGCCACGTTACTAATGATTGCCATTACCAACCAAATTATCTTATTCTAACCCTTATCCGCACCCAATTGTGCATAGGGCACTGCATCGTATCGACGAAGTGTTATATTGATTGTTGCTTACATGAAGGTAAGGTGATCACTCCTGCTCTTCAGGCACCAGTCCAGGGTGATATTAAATAAATGTAAGTGTGTAAAATCACAAATATTTATTATCACCCCCCTGGGAATTGAACCCGGGACCTTCAGAATGGTAGCTAAACACGCTAACTAATACACCATGGAGGCCAACATTAGAGTGAAAAAACACTAATTATAACTCCCCTGGGAATCGAACCCGGGACCTCTGGCATAGTAGTCAAATGTGCTAACTACTACACTATGGAGGCCCATTATTTAACATCTATATAGCCTCAATTTTAGAGTTGTTTATACAGTAGTGTAACAATCGCATTTATTTCTCTTCACCTGACCAGGTGGAACTGCCATCTGTTAGAACTTTGTGAACTAAATAGCTTTCTACTTCTGACCATAGGTGAGAATTAACTAGGTTTTTTCTTCATCATTATTGCCCTTATGTGTTCTGCCAGGAAGCGCTCGATGTTGATACTTTTTTTTCTTATCCAATAATACAAAATTCCTTACCAAATAGTTAAGATAATTTGGATGTTACCCAATGGCATGTCTTTATTTAAACTATACTTTTTAACTAATCGGCATAAGGATTGAATACAATAATGTTGTAATATATTTTTTTACATTTACAAAAATTTTAGTATTACAATGGTACACTTGAATACCAAACATTGCCACGGAATCTTTCTCTGTCCATTTTTACTATTTCATTTGTATTTTTTTTAAACCAATCTCCCTTAATTATGGGCACTGCAATGTTCTGAAAAACAAACAAGTCATTGCTATCTCAATATCTCACTCTAAGCATTTATGTAATTCATTTTAAAATTGATATCCTTTAAATTCCTCAATTATATTGTTTTGCTTTTATGTGTTTTATCATTGGGCACTTTATTTTTAGGAATCATTTGGCCTCTTCATTATTCATCATTAATCGTTCAGCCAAAACATATTTTTTTGTATTGTCTGTTTGTGTCTGTAACATTTTCTGCCACGCCTGGTTTTTTTTAGACCTTTTCTTGTGACTTACACTTTTTTTAAATTTTACTGCTACTCAAATATGACTGCCAAAATAATATCAGGTTGCTTTAAATAAAAATCACAAACAATCTTGAATTTTGTAACTGTTTGTCACTTCATACAGCAGTTTTACAGATAATAATCAAAAGTCCCAGTGAAGCATGCAGTTCAGTACAGCTGTTTCACATCCACACGACTGTGGCGAGCAGTAGTTAGAGTGAAATAGATAACATGTTGCGGGTAAACAAAAATCAAACGTTGAATGACACATTTTGAATATTTAGAAATAAAAAATATATTCCTAAATATTATTATAAAGATTACAAAAGATATGGATCAAAATTGCTCTAATGATTATCAAGTTTGGAGTGAAAAGTTATTTGGGGGAGGAATTTCAAATTCTTCTTTTCAGTCCGGGCAGCTTTTAAAGTGTCTACCCTGGATTGTCATGACAAAAAATTATTACAATGGAGATTTGTAGATTTTAGTGTTTTTCTTAATAGTAACAGTATCCCTTCACAGGTTAAAAGTGATACCATTGAGAGAGAGGAGTGTAACTTATTTGAGCCGATTTATCGGCATTATGTTGCACAGTGTTATACCCCTCGTGTTGACATGAATATTTGTTGGCAGGCACTTTCTGCACTTTCCAGTCAAGCGGCTAGCCTGACGCTGCAACACGCCGCTAGCGATCTCTCCCACGCCATCAAGAATCAAGAAAACATTTTCAAAACTACACTCAAGCAACATTGGGTTAAGGTACCTCCCCCCATCTGAGTTTACTCATCCCTTCATCTTACCTTGCACTGATATATCCATACGGGAAAACACGCATAATATATCGCTCACTCCTTTCAAGAACATCATAAATAAAAAAACTTGATTTTTCAGGAGAACGTTTTTAAAGTTTCAAAATATAATACAATGTATTAAAAATAAACATCAAGCCACTTATTGAACTTTTTACTGTGCAACAGATCTTTTTAGGTAAAACCTGAAGGTTTTTTCTCCATTTGAAAAATATTTAGTATATTAAATAAAAAAAATTAAACAATACCTTTTCTTGAAAATGCAAAAATAACACTTTCTGCCCTGTAGCGGGTAAATATTAAGTTTAAAATATGCCTCTTTTGCTGTAATATAGTACATTTCTGGGCATTCCGAAAACATGCACAACTGAAAATTGCCGATTTTTTTATTTATGACGTTCTTGAAAGGAGTGAGCGATATGGTATTCAAATTATATTCATTAACTAGTCATTTCAATACTATTTGGAATCTATTGCAGTGTCCGTTAAGGCTAATATTTCACTTGTTCACAATTATAATTATTTTTAAAAAATAATTATAAAACGACATATTATTTTTCTTTTTAAAACTACCTATTTATTTTGTGAAACAAAATTTGTTTCCATAATATTATTTTATCATTCTTAAAATGTAAAATAGGGAATTAAACACTTGTAATAAACCACTTTTTAATGAGTTTTATTTTATTATACACGACTAGTTTCGAAAACTAACAGTTGTGAACTTGTGTTGAAAAGTAGCGATGTTTATGCTAAATTGTCTATGTATAACATTTTGAGTGTACCCAAATCCTTGTTCACAAATCTGGGTTTCTCCGCCTAGGAGTCATTTTTATATTGACATTTTAACATAGACGAAGAAGAATATGGATGTCTGGATATTACCAGAGCTTACGACCCTTTCAATTTGAGGTTGTCAATCGTGGGTGGAATGGTGAATGTTTATTATAACCCTTATCCGCACCCAATGGTGCATAGGGCACTGCATCAAATTGACGCAGTGTTATCTTAATCATTACTTACACGAAGGCAAGGTGATCACTCTAGCGCTTCAGGAACCAGTCCAGGGTAATATCAAATAAATATTTCAGTGTAAAATCACTAATATTTATTTTCACCCCCCTGGGAATCGAACCCGGGACCTCCAGCACGGTAGCTAAACACGCTGACCATTACACCACGGAGGCGGACAAATGGTGAATGTTACATGTGTATAAATTGATCGCTTAAACCAGCTAGACTTCCGTATTCTTCTTCACCTATGTTGAGATGTCACCGCTAAATCATATTTAGATCCCTTTTGTGTGCTTAATATAAAAGGAATAAATGTTGTGTTATGTTGCTTATAAAGTAATTATCACCATATTCATTCATACCCTTATCCGCACCCCAATGGTGCATAGGGCACTGCATCGTATAAACACAGTGTTTTCTTGATCGTTAACACATGAAGGAAAGGTGATCAGCCCTCCGCTTCAGGTACCAGTCCAGGGTAATGTTGAATAAATATTATAGTGAAAAAAAAACACTTATATTTTTGGACCCCCCCTGGGAATCGAACCCGGGACCTCCAGAACAGTAGACGAGCGTGCTGACCATTACACTACGGAGGCGAACAAAATCACCATATAGAAAAAAAATATTGCCATATTGTCCGTTACATAGTAGTTATTGACATTATTCTTCTTCATCTTCGAACCCTTATTCACCCATTGTGTTAATTCTTAACCACGATTCATAAATTTGTAATATTGCTTATCGATAGTATTAGAGTAGGAGTGTCAACCGGTGTATAGAAATGTCACCTTCAAAAGGTAAAAAATTGTTATATTGGATTGGATTCCAGCGATTCGAAGACTTCATCCAGAACCGCATATCGGTGCTGAACAAGCGCGTGTCGGGCGTGGGCGGAAGTGGGGGAAGCAGCGGCGGCGGAGGGGGGTCCGGACGCGGTGGCGGCGGCGGGTCGTCCAGCGCGGGCCCCGCGGGCCGCGAGGACCCAGCTGCGGCCGCCGAGCCGCGCCTGCCGCCCATCCTGCCGCAGACGCTGGCCCTCCAGCTGTCGCGGGGACTCGTCTCGCTCATCCTGTCCATGGACTTCACCTGCAACACGGACCTGCTGCTCCTGGCTTGCAAGGTGATCTAATAAAACCTTTTTATATCTACAGATATCGCTCACTCCTTTCAAGAACGTCATAAATCAAAAAACTTGATTTTTCAGGAGAACGTTTTTAAAGTTTAAAAATATAACACAATGTATTGAAAATAAATATCTTTTTACTGTGCAACAGATCTTTTTAGGTATAACCTGAAGGTTTTTTCTCCATTTGAAAAATATTTAGTATTTTTGAAAAAAATAATTAAACAATACCCTTTCTTCAAAATGCAAAAACAACACATTCTGCCCTGTAGCGGGTAAATATTATGTTCAAAATATGCCTCTTTTGCTGGGATATAGTACATTTTCTGGACATTCCGAAAATATGCACAACTGAAAATTGACAATATTTAATTTATGACGTTCTTGAAAGGAGTGAGCGATACGTACTTTGAGAATAGGTGTCTGTGAAGAATATTATGCGTAGGTGGTTTGAATTTGTAAGGAATGAAAAGATAAGCCATAGGACGCAGAAAATCTTGTTCACAACTGTCGTCAAGAAAAGGCGATTCAGTTGGCTTGGCCATGTACTCCGCATGCCTCCCGAGAGCCTTAACCAAGCTTGCCTCTTTTACAAGGCATCAAGTTCGTGCCGCTCAGGACGACCACTGCTGACAATTTGTCGGCAGTTCTCGTCAGAACTTCGGGATGCAGATCTGACCTGGGAAGATGTAAAGGAGATGGCAGCCGACGGAAAAGCTTGGAGACAGTTTGTGGACTCCATATGCTCCACATAGGGAGCGGATATGGTTTAAATAATAGATATGTATAGAGAGCAAAATCCAAAATTTCACTAACCTTCCTACAGATATAAAAAAAAAAATTGAAGTTATTAAAATTGTAAAAAATAAATTAAATGCCTCTCATACATGTTAACACACTTTGGACGGGAAAGGTATTTCTACCCGTTCGGTCGATTGATACATAAGGGTGAGAAGGGTATTTTTATCTTTTGCGCCAGGAATGAAGAAATTACATATTTAATATTTTTATATGAACATTATGTACCAATCTCTTTATTAAAGTCTAACTATATGTACATAATTATCAAATCCCGTCGTCAGCAGTCCAAAATGTGTTAATATTCTGGGAAAGGAAAAAAAAATTTAATACCTTTTTTTCTAGGTTGTGGGCCGGCTCAGTGGAGTGTGCGGCGGGCTTCCCAATGTAGTCCGCGAACACGAAGTCCTGGGGCTTCTGAGGGCGGCATGCTCTCCCGCCCCGTGGCACCAACACACCATCCTCACCCTTCTGCAGGTATTTACAATACTCAAAATCGCTCATATTTTGAACTTTTTTCTTTAGCACCACTTTTCAAACCAATATACTTCAAGCTTCAATCTTCGCTGTGGTAGCTCTTGTGAAAGAATATAACATTGCGCAATTTAGAACGAGATAGAATCAGATGCCAAGAACAGGGAAATATGCGAGATCGAAGATGTCGTTAGGTGGGGAACGAAGGAGACAATGGTATGCGCATGTGAGGAGAATGGAACCATCCAGACTCCCTCACATCGCACTGTACGGCCAACCCCATGGTAGACGACTCCCGGGCAGACCACCAAAGAGATGCGTCTATAGCTGGGAATCGACATCGCAGGAGGCTAATCCCTCCTAAAAACAGGCCGGAAGGCCTATAATAATAAGAAGAAGAAGAAGAAGACAATTTAGATTTAGATACTCATAAAATCATAGAGCTAAAATCTTACACCTAGGTAACTTCACTGCTTACTTAGAATCACTGAATTGTATAAACACACACCTCTAGAGAGATAACCAGTGTTTTTGCCTAAAATGTTCACTCATGAATTGAGAGAAATCATACTAACTATAAACATGAAGAGTAAATCCACTCACGAGTAAGCATAGGCTATAAAACTTGTTGAAGCCTAAGTAGGGCCATGATAAACGGTGTTGCATAAGCCGCAGCTAGATGTCAGAGTCACTTGGGCATTAGGTAATTTAAATAATTTCAGATTGAGATTGAAGTCCGTACTATTTCTAAAGTGGTGATACATTTTGAAGAAGCATTTTTTCCTCCATTACGCTAAAATAAAAATGAAATTAACATTTTGAGAATACCATTAAACTTATTTATTGTAACTGCAGACAGTTGGTAGAATTCCATTTTAAATTTTTGGGTAATATATCCTAAATTAAATGACATTTTGTAAATATTTTTAGTCAGTGTTTGATAATGTCTTAATAAGACGAAACGCATCAAATATTATCATAAATCGCTCACTACTTTTAACAACATCATCAAAAATCGTCAATTTTTAGTTGTGCATGTTTTCAGAATGCCCAGAAAATGTTCTATATCCTAGCAAAAGTGGCATATTTTTAACTTAATATTTACCCGCTACAGGGCAGAAAGTGTTGTTTTTGCATTTTGAAGAAAATGTATTCTTTAATTATTTTTTAATTTACCAAATATTTTTCAAATGGAGAAAAAACATTCAGGTTTTACCCAAAAAGATCTGTTGCACAGTAAATAGTTCAATAAGTGGCTTGATATTTATTTTTAATACATTTTATTCTATTTTTAAACATTAAAAACAATCTCCTGAAAAATCTATTGTTTTGATATATGACGTTGTTGAAAAGAGTGAGCGATATATGTAAATAAAGGTAGAATTCAATCATTGTTTAATTTTGGATATTTTACTCAAAAATTTAACACAAAGCTACCATGGAGCTGTCTGCGAAGACTTTTGCTCCTTTTGATAGACCCCTTTTGGCGTGTGATGCATCCTACTTTGTGTTTGCTCGCGCAGGACCTCGTGGAGTACGACCGGACCGGGTGGCGCGGCCCCGTGCTGCCGCCCTCCATCCTGCCCCTCATTCAGACGGAGGCCCCCGACGGCACCATCCAGTGGCACACGGCTCAGAACATCCCCATATCCTTCGCCCACGACCTCGCCAGCGAGCGGGCCGAGGCCGAAATTATCCCGTCCCCGACGCCCAAAGAAGAAGGCTCAGGTTTTACATCTTTCATACTTCTTCTTCAAACCCTTATCCACATCCCAATGGTGCATAGGGACTGCATCATATAAACACAGTGTTATCTTGATCGTTAACACATGAAGGAAAGAATATTTTTATTTCCTTAAAATATTACTAGATCATAATGTACTAGAAATCCCTTTTTGCAAATCCAGACTCACACAAAGACTCATTTTTCATAGCTCCAAAACTGTTCCAAAACAAAATTCATTCCATAAAGACTATATGTTAGAAATTAATTACCTAACTTTGTTTCAATTTAAAATTTTGCTTAAATTATTTATTTAAAAAAAAACAGATCTAGGTACCTTCTTCTTTTAAATGTAAAACTCATATAGTACATATTTGCTAACTTTTTTTTATTTTCATCTTTTTTTTTGTTTTCTGTTAAAATCAAATATTTGTATTTATATTAGCACTTTTATTCTAATTTTATTTGTGATATCTATTCTATTCTTGCCAGTGGCCTTTTATTGAAACCTAAAATAAAATGTATACCCATACACAGGCCATGCCTTTGTGGGATCTTTTTTTGTATTATTAATAATATTTTTTTGTACTTGTAATTGTAAATTACAAGTACAAAAATAATTTGAAATGTAAAAGAATTTAAAATAAAGAAAGAAAAAAAAGGTGATCAGCCCTCCGATTCTGGTACCAGTCCAGGGTAATATTGAATAAATATTAAAGTGAAAAAATCACTTTCAAACTTACTTGATAACTTACCCAACTCTTACATCCCAGTGTGAGTACGGTTTAGCCGGTTGTCTGCCTTAAGCGCGTTTACGCACTCACCAATGCCGTGCTCGCCAGGTCGGCCATACAAATTAGCGCGTAAACGTGCTCATATTATGTCACGCACTTTTTCAATATTATTTTTTGATATCTCATCAAAGATGAAGAAGAATATGGAAGTCTGGGCATTTACGGGGCTTACGACCGTCATAGGCTGGTTTAAGTGATCACTTTACACACATGTAACATTCACCAATTCTACCCATTATTGACAACCACACTTCTCAAATTCTTGGAAGTTCTATATATATGAACCAATTTAGAAACCTTGTTCATGAATCACTAGAACTTCACTAGAGACATCGATTGGTGAGATGTAAAGAAGCTTTTTACTAAGCAGAAACTCTTATATTAGTATGTGAGATCCGAATCCTGGATTATAATCACACACATGAGAAACGCCAGAAAATACCATTTTCATTTTTATTATTAAGCTTATAATTTGACCAGATAATTTATTTACAACATTTTGAGTGTGTCCAAATACTAATTTTTCAATAATTTGAAATGTGTGAAAAATACATACAATCTAACACCACACAGTGTTCATATTTGGCAAGTCTTCATAATATCCTTTAAACATAAATGCCTAAAAATATAATTTACTAAGGTTTTACTTTTCTCAAAATGTTATGGCCTACCGGGAACACTCTTGCTAATATCTCCTGGCACTTAAAAGGTTAAATACGAACAATTTGTAGAAGCACTGAAGATTACTCTATTTTTTAATGATTTCATGCATTGTGTTCTTGGTTCCAGCCTCTGGTAGTACGGTTCTATTCCCTTCTCTGATGGAATCCGACGACTCGGATATGGAAGAATTTTTAGATGAAATTTCTGAAAGGGCTCGCTTTTCGTCGTTGAAGAAAAATGTGCCCAAACCTCAAATTAGCACAAGCAACGGGTACGTTTCCATTCCCGCTTTTATTTTGCTTTTTAATACCAGTTCAGACCATAAGCAAAGCTATTTTACAAAATTAGGTTACTTTTGTCATTGATTGTTTTTATTATAAGTCAAGATATTACATTTAGTATACAAATTAATATTTACTTTAATTTAATATCATATGTGTCGGATTGTGGTCCCGTGGTTAGTGTCGCGGACTCTCGAGTAAGAGTTTCTCGGTTCTAACCCACTCTACCACAATTTAAAACCTATTTTTTAATAATGTACCGCTTAAGCTCACAGGAATAGTATGAAATTTAAGCATTTTTGTAAATAATAAAAACACAAATATTTCTCTTTTTATTAAAAAAATTATAATAAAAAAAAATTAAATGTATTACATGTTTTTACAAAAACATAAAATTTCTTTTTAAATACATTCAAACTCTTTTCATTCTTTATACATTCCGGCATCTCATCATACATTTTTAATCACCGTAATAATACTGATGTTATTTTTCCAGCACTTCGATAGCGGTAGACGCCCGCCTGGAATCCGGCATCGAGTTGTCTGGCGAAGTCCTGGTGCGAAGGCTCGCCCTGCTGGGGGGCGGAGCCCTGGCCACGGCCGTGCACACGCCGGCCACGCCCCCCTCGGCCACGCAGGCCACGCCCAATGTCGCCCCCGACGCCTCCAACGACCCCCCGCCGGCCACCGACCTGACCACCATGCTGAAGCAGTCCTTCCATCAGCTATTCACCGAACTCGACGGACAGGTATGATTTGAATTAATCTACATTTACCTCTGTAGTGTAGTGGTCAGCCCTTTTAGCTACCGTGCTGGTACTGGGTTCGATTCCCAGGTCAGAATAAATATAAGTGATTTTTCACACAAATATTTAATATTTCACTTTATTTATTTGAGCCCTGCAAGCGATAATTGACTCCTTCCAAATAAACTCCGCTTGGTTAGGTTAGGAAAGTTTTGAAAGTAGGTGCCTGAGGCCAATATTGGGTGTAAAGTTGTATGACTATGTCAGGAATGAGGAAGTGAAAAGAAAAATCCTACAACCTTTCATACTAGAAGTCCTGAAGAGGAGAAGACAGATATGGTTGGGACATGTCCTTAGCATGCCACCTGAGAGCATTAACCCCTCGTGTCTCTTATTCCAACCCTGAGGATTCCAGCGGCCCATAAGACAGCTGACGATGATTCACCAATTACTGAGCAGAACTTTGGGATGCCAGACTGACCTGGGAAGAAGCCAAGAAGATGGCGCTGACAGAGTGACTTGGAGATGTTTCGTGTTGGCCATATGCTCCACCCAGGGAGTTAACATGGAAGAAGTAGTACCTGAAATGCATGGCTGATAACACTGCAATAACTTATCTTGATCATTAAACATAATATGTTATATGATGGAAAGGTTATCGGCCCTGCTCTTCAGGTCCAGGGTAATATTAAATAAATATTGGAATGCAAAATCACTTATATTTTTTTACCCCCCTGAGAATTGAACCTCAGATCTCCGTACGGTAACAATAGCCCTTAATCCATACTCGTAATTATCAATATGATAATTGTCGGGTTTTTTTAATATGTTCATTGAACTGGCACATTATAGCTATGCAACAACATCCTAAATGTTGTGCAACACAATCCTAAATGAATGATATGACATAAGTTCTCTCCCTTATTGCAGGATGACAGTAATTACCTGGAACGTATCCTGCAGCTTTGGATCACATTGAATGGCTGCAGTTGGGGTGTCTCCAACACAACGCCCCCGGCAGATTGCGTCCTGACTCCTAAGATCAGACTGTCTTCTCAGGCTGTTATGTCCCTCATAAATGCACTGAATCAGTGAGTCCGTATTTGCAAACTTTCATTGTCCTCTTATCTAGAAATTTCGCTTAAAAACTGTGGTAATGTAAGTCCAAAGCTGTGCTGCAATCTTGGTTGGCAATAATTTTATACAGTAGGGAACCCCTTTTCACATTTTTCTAGTGATTGACAAAAAATCATGTAAAACTGAGCAAATGTATGAAAAAAAACTTTGATCTGATTCCTCAATTTCCAATGGTTTGTGTGTAATCAGAATAGTGTAGGTATGGGCGTTTGTGCACTACACGAATTTTACCGTCCGGCACGTCAGTTAGCATATAAAACGGATGATTGGCTTGTGCTATTGTCCATCTTTCTTCGGATCGGTGGTCTTGATCGGTGCGTGAACACGTTGCGCGTAAATTCGATCAGGCTAAACTGTCGTAGTCGCTTTTATTTTTTATAACCAGACTGCCGTACGGTAAAATTCCGGGTAGTGCACAAGCGGCTTATGTGTACATAAAAGTGCTGTATGTATTTAAAGTCAATTACAAGATATCGGGCTCTTGCCAGGCCATCAAGACTAGTCCTTTCTGTGTCGCGGCACATTAACTAAACTTGAATTGCTTTAAGCTAAACTAAATACACCAAAAGTCAGTTTCCCAATCACCAACCAAAGTCAATGCATCTTACATTATATTTGTGTACCTCTATCGTTATTGTATTTTCACCTTCTTCCTATTAATGTTTCTTGAAATACATTTTTTTTTTACATATTTACATGAATATTTTTTATCTTTTTTCTAGGCAAACAAATATATCTTTACGGTGCTGGGTCTTGGCATTCCAGTGCTTGTCTTGGGTCGCAAATTCACCGATGGTATATTAATTTTTTCAACATATTTAAACCTTTTTTTTTCTTTGTGCACTTACGCAATTTTATTTTATTTACTTTATAATATTAATTAACTTAGTTTTAACCACTTGTTTATTAATACAATTTAACCTACCGGTTTCGACAAGAACCTTGTCATCATCAGGGTTTATTTAATTCTAAAACATTAAAATACTCTCACCAAAAACTTCCACACACTCCGTAAAAAATCCTAAATGTTATTTTTATTATTCGTCGCATAGCAACCCCAAATAACAACTAATGGAATCACCCAAAAACAGTATGAAGCCGCGTTCGCATGCGTAAAGAACACACAACCTACTGTGCGGAAACTTTAGGAACAGAAATTAGAAAACTATCAAAAATAGGACTGTTACTTAAATTTCATTGATTATTCTTAATATTTCAATTTTGTTTTATGGCTTTTTTAATTTACCAAATCTCTAAATTATGCAATGAGTTTACTTTTTTATTAGAATGTAGTATTCCAATGCCATAATGAAATGATGATGATGACAAGGTTCTTGTCGAAACCGGTAGGTTAAATTGTATTAATAAACAAGTGGTTAAAACAAAGGTAATTAATTTTAGAAATTTTATAAAATGTGCCACAAAGTATCTGCGTAAAACATTCACGAAACTAATTTTATTTGATTACTTTTTTTTATTAATTACTGTTACTTTAATTTTTAATGTGTGTTTCCAAATATGTAAAATTGCATTAATTTTCAGGATAATGCAATCCCGGATGTAATGGCCAGCGTACTGATTGAAGGATCGCAGTTTAGCGAAATGCTTGTTAAGTTTTTGTCCTCCAATCTGTCATCGAGCGATGTGTCTTCACCCGGAGGAGAGAAATCATGTGTAAGAATTTTTTATGTTTTGAATTTTAAAGTCACATTTTAAAGGACAGGCGCCGTGGCGTAGTTGGGTAGACGCTCAACTGCGAAACTGGCTTCGCGGGTTTGATTCCTGCCAATCAGAAAATGAATTTAAGAAATATTTATTTTCAATTGGTCTGGGTGTTTGTGATATATTTTTCACAATTACCTATCCTTACCTGTAGACAAGCATCTAAAATAGGCACTTTGCGGGTTATTCCTAAAGTGTGATCGTACTCCATAATATTCCTAACTTATCTGAATGTCATCCAACCATTTTGTCTGGAGCCTACCTACGCTCCTGCGTCCTGTTCTAGGCCTCCAGTTAAGCACCTTTTTTGTCCATCTATCTTCAGATTTTCGTGCCACATGACCTGTCCAGTTCCACTTTAGTTCCGCGATTCGTTGAGCCACATCTGTTGGTCTTTTCCCTTATCCTAACAGTAGTTTTTCTGTACTGACACTATAGCTGTTGAGGTCACCAATTATGGCTGTTTGTCTTTGTAGCTATTGGTTTCGGGAACAGCTATTTTGGGGGCAGCGTGTTGCCGCGTTTTGTGATCACGTGTTGGTAATCGTGATTGTTAATGCAAAGGAGTGGTGCACAGAATGAAAACGAAATGATGTACTTACAGTTAGTTCCTTTATTGAAATAAATGCGATTCTCTACTAAACACTGGAATCAAATAATTACAAATAATTTACAATATATAGAGTTAAAGAAGTGAAGTGAAAATCGTAATAAAACGTCTGTTCGCGTCCACGACCCAAGTAGTTCTCTCCGTTTTTGAGTTCTCTCGCTTCAGAGTCCTGTCCGCTCGGAAATCTTCGGTTTAGTTCGTCTCGAAACGCTTCTGTCCTGTTCACGTCAGCGCTGCAACTCGACGGTGTGGCTACATAGCCCACAACACTAGGGAATTAAAAACACCATCCATATTGAGGGTCTCAGGTTAACGAGATGCTCTATTTCAGGTGGGGCCAGTAGCCTGTGCCATGCTGTCGTGCCTGCTGGGCCGCGTGGTGTCGCGCGCGCCGATGGTGGGGCGCAAGGTCCTCCTGGGCTGCGTGCGCGTGCTGGCGGGACCCAACGGGGCGCTGCGCACGGGCACCGGCCCGCTGGACGCGCAGAGAGAGCTGCTGCGCGTGGCGCACTCGCACGCCTTCTCCTACGGCGAGGTGCACGTTGACGACATGCTCAGCATCATCGAGAGCGTAGGTAAGAATGACACCGTTTTCCTGCTGAAAGTCTACGACGCATGAACCAGATCTTCCAGGTCAGGAATTGATGTTTTATAAAAAATGTCTCTTTAAAGTTGCGTTCTTTTTTATTTCTTTGAATGGAATTCTCCATAAATAATAGACAAGTACGGATGGGACCGAAAATTGTCTATTACCATGGTTTAATTGGTTTATGGTGCTTTTCTATAGATCACTTTTCACAGATTTTTTTAATTTATTTTTTTAACATGATTACAAAAGTTTTTTTGTTTTTAAATCATTTTTAATTATTTTCTAAACATTTCTACTTTTACAATCTTAAAATTAATAACGCAGTTCTCTCCATTAAAGAGACTAAGCTCTTGTGCTTGGAGAGTGAGTGAAGTAAAAAAAAATGTTTTGAACATTTTACTTATTGTATTGATTGATGTATAGTCGATTTTAGACCAATATTAGATGGATTTTTTTATTGTTGAATAATTTGAAAATTTTATGTCTGGTGAGCGACAAGTATTTTGTTCGGTTAATCTCTACATTGCCGCGAGGAGGCTCACTCCTTACGATTCACTCTAGGTTCATCCTCTTCAATACACCTTTACCATTTCAGGAATCATAGCCCAGTCGGCGTGCGGGCTGTCCGGCGTGGAGTCGTACGGCATCGGCGAGTCCATGACGGGGTCCTCGAGCGAGTCGAGCGGGGGCGCCGGGGGGCTCGGCGGCATGCTGGCGGAGGCGCTCAGCGGCACGGAGGGCTCGCGCCCAGCGCGCCCCCCCGACCGCCGCGAGATAGTCATGGCGCTCATCTCCCTGGTCAAGGCGCTCCTCGGCATGCCTCTTCACAAGGAATCTGTTGCGGTAAATATTATACATGAGAGAACATATTAATGGTAGCCAATCACGTTAACCATTACACTTATCGGCCGGTTTAGAAGTAGAGTGTTTTGATCCAATTATTAATGAATTTTTATATTTTTTTGTATAAATGTTAATAATATTAGTATATACTCACCAAACACACCAAAAAAAATTTTGTCAACCGGTTTCAAAACGTACCCGTCTCTTTGTCAGAACAATCACTACAATAGCATGCAAACAATACTTCACGCACTAAGGCGCAATAGTACAGCGGCTCCACTTTCCCCCTTCAGTCTCAGCCGATTGACGACGTTTTTCTTTAATATTTCTATCATCATTTTTATATCATAATCCATATCTGTAGAAGTGCCCTTGAGGTAGTATTTTATGAAAATGGCGCTGTATAAATCATCTCATATTATTTTTATTATTACATGTCACTACCATAGCACTATTCACACACTCAACTACATAAAATGTTGATCACATGCGATTTTGGTCGACCTAAGGGCCAACATGCACTAGGGATTGCAGAACAAACGTGCACTAAGGGTCGAGGTCTGACATGCAGTTATCACAATTATTTTAATTCTTAGCCGGAGACCGCAGAGCCAATGGAAGAACAACCCACTACAGCTGATGAGAGCCAGACCGACGAAAGCAAAGCTTCCCAACAGACCGCCAGCGATGGAACCAACCCTTCCGCTTCGTCCGCTACTCACACGCCTGCTCTAGCTGATAAAGGTACGTTTTCACACTGTTCCATATTGGACAATCAGATCAATTATTAACAATATTTTAATGTCTTATTTATTTATTGACTTCTTCTCCGTCTTATTACTCATTGCTGAGGGTTGTGATCCTTGCAGAAGCAATGACTCTTCTCCAGCTATCCCTTATCTGTGCTGCACGTAGCGCTCCAACCACTGAGGTGCATGCTGCTGCCTTAATTTGATAGGTCCATCGTGTGGGGATCTTCCTCTCCCTCTCTTTCCCTCCAAGCTACCGATCACAACTAGTTGTTCCAGGCTATCCTCGTTGCCACGCGCAACGTGTCCATAGAACTGGAGAATCCGTCGGGTACAGACATTGGCCAGAGTCAAGCCATCCAAGCTTAGTTCCTGGCGAATGGATTCATTTATTAAAATATACAAATATTATGCAATTGGTACAAACTTGCTACGAAGCACAATGCCTTCAATCAACCTCACAGCGATCATTGTATTAACAGATAACTATCCTACCTCTTATGGTACGTGAGTGAAATAGTAGGAAGGACACGATGGATACAAATGTTAGCAGCATTATATTTTAGTACAAAACCAAAGAATGTTATTAACCTGCAACTGTATATTTTTCAGTACTTCAACTGTACCCAACAATGAAAAGGATTTTCAAGACACTGTCATGCTGTTCCGCACCAAATATTGCCATTCTTTCAAGCTTTGGTATGTTCATTTTATTTTCATAAATTTAACCATGGTAAATGTTCATTAATTTAAAACCCAAGGGACCGAACTTTGTTTAAAATTTAATAGCACAATCCTCGAAAAATATTTGAATTTTTGTGGCTGTTCACAGCGGCCGGCAATGTATATCTTTTTCTTACTGTCAAAATAAAGCGTTTCAAGAAAAAAAAATTCGACATATTCAGATTTTAAAAAAATCTTCAAAAACAGGTTATTTTTAATTATCTAAATTAATAATGAAAAATATCTCCGGTCTCCGGTCTCAATTAGTTGGGATTATCCAGACTGTACTGTAATGTATAAATTCATATTTCAGGTGTGAATGTGGACTACGTAGAAAGCTATTCAGTCGGAGACGCACTGTTTAGATTTGTCTCAGCGTTAGCAGATTCGGCCACTCATCCCAGGCTGATGTTGATTCCGCTGCTCGACTTTATTGGTAATTTTTTTATAGTTTTCTTTGGCTCCGAGGGTATTCTAAACCCCTGATATGTGAACACTGTAGACAATGTGTTAATACAAACAGTAATAAAAATAAAAATAAAACACCCAAATATGTGCTTGGTTACCTCAACTCTGATAATATTAGAAATACAGAGCTTTTGAAAGTTTGTAGAAACCAAACTTTACGCATTGTTTTTAGGCAGTTTTTTTTTCATCAAATCCGACCTCGGGTGGCAGACTATCATACTCTATAGATAGTCTGCTACCCGACCCTGGGTATACTAATCACAAGCATCCGCAAACCCAATTCTGATAAGTACAGTAGTTTTTGGCGTCTCCCGCTTTCTACCAACAGTATGTAAAAGATGCTTTTAGACATTTCCTGTATTCGAGTAAATATATTAGTGCAACAATGTGTTAATATAATTCTAGAATACAACCATGTCACTTTTCCATGGTCAAATAAATATGAGTGATTTTTCAATCTATTTTTTATTCAATACTTCCCTGGACTGGTACCTGAAGTGCAGTGGTGATCACCTTTCATTCATGTATCTCATACAGTACACCATTGGGTGCGGATAAGGAGTAGATGAAGAAGACTTTTCCCTTAAAACGGATGATAAATTTGCATTTAATATCCAGACAACGACCGGGGCAAGCTGTCGGAGTCCCTGGTGTCGCTGGTGCTGCGCTACCTGGAGGTAAGCGCGGCGCTGCAGTGCTGGGTGTCGCTGGGTGGGTGCGAGGCGCTGTGCGCGCGCCTGGTGGCCGCGCAGCGCTCCGCGCCCGGTCCGCGCGCCGGGCTCGTGGCTGCGCTGCACACGCACCTGCGCCGCCCGCTGCAGCCGCCCGCGCAGCCCTCCGCCGTGGCCGTCATCTCCACGCCCACCGACCAGCTCGAGGGGCTGCTCAACTACGGGCCGCTCAGTGAGTTTTTTTTCAAATCCCCTCAAATTGCATTATTTAATATAGGACAACCGAAATGACCCATTGCAGGCCTAACACTTTGCGACAGAGTTAGAAACTCAGAAATAAGAAAAATCTGCAATGTTGAAGATGTTGTGCGATGGGGAAGACAAAGAAGACGTTTCTGGAGAGATCATGTGGGAAGAGCGAGTTCGGATCGAGTGCTGAGGGTGGCAGCGGACAGCCACAAAGCCTACACCAAGAAGAAGGAGAAGAAGATTTAATATTCCTAAATTTTGTGTAAATAAATGTTGTTTCCCTTTCAGGCACGATCAGCTCAAGCAACCCGAGCACCCAGTCGGCGGAGGCGCTGCTGGGCAGCGGGGCGGCGGGCGGGGGCGCGGCGGGGGCGGGAGGCGGCGCGCACCGGCGCCCCCGCTCCGCCGCGTGGTCGCACCACTTCTGCCGCGGCGAGGGCTCCGTGGACCTGGCCGTGCGCCTGCCCCACGCCGTGCTGCTGCACGAGGTCCAGCTGCAGCCGCACGTCACCACCCTCTCCAGTGAGTCTTGCACTCTCTTCTACTACGCTTGTCATGCCCACTATCACTTGACAGTAATTGTCCTTGTCTTGGGCAGCTCTGTGAGTCTTGCAATTTTACTCTTTTTGTACTCTCTTCTCGACTTCTACTATCACTTGACAGTAATTGTCTTTGTCTTGGGCAGCTCTGTGAGTCTTGCAATTTTATTTTTTTTATCCTCAATATTATTAATATTTAAAGCATTTACTTTGTGGTTAGTCATTTTTACTTATTTTTTTTACAAAAATGTTAATAATATTAGTATATCCCCTTACCGCATACTGGCTCATATATGATCCAAAATAATCTTTCGCCATAAAAAACAACAAAATAATAAAATATTTCTTGTTTCCGGCAATAATACTTAAGTTTTATCTATGATCTGCATTACTAGTTGTCAAACTTCTTGCTAGATGTATCTGATTGTACTAGATGTGCGTTCGACTGTTTCCAACTGTCGGTTTATGATTTTCTGCACAAACGTGATATTCAAAAATGTTTTTTTTTTAAGTTTTTTGTTTGTAAAGCGCTATAAAAATTATATTACACTGGTGTAATATTATTTTCATCGGCTAAGTAATAAAATGATCACTTTTATATAAAATTATGGATAATATTGTGTAAAATGTTTTTGGTCCATATATGGTCCATCATGCAGCTAGTCAAAAAAAATTGCACATACGGTCAAATAAGTTATATAATGCCAATAACCAAGTTAAGTGTATTTTTATCGATTTTAATTATTTTTTTAAATATGGATGCTCGTAATTTCTACAACACTACAAAATATGCAAGAGAAATACCAAAGAACGGTTTTAACAGCGAGGATGATGTGTCAGATAATGAGGATTACCCCCAAATGAGTACTCCCAAAAATGTAATTATTCTTGAAAGCGATGAGAGCAGTTCTGATGAAGAAAACGAAGTCCAAGAAGCTCCTTTAACTTCTGCTACCAAGAAGTTTGTGTGGGGAAGTCGAAATATGTGTAAATCACCAGATGATATTGCATTTTTGGAAGATCTAGAGTTTCCAAATGACTTTGACGATATAGATTCTCCTTTTCAATTTTTTAAAAATTTTTTTGAAGACGACATCTTGGAATGATAGTTTTGGAATCACGGTTGTACTCGACAAACCAAAGACCAGACATTTCAATCGTATTGTCGAAAAATGATATAGAACAATTCATTGGAATATGATGATGTCTATAGTACAGTTACCCTCTATACTTCATTATTAGAATCCTGATCTAGGTAACCCATTAATTTCTGAAACCATGACGTGCAATAGGTGGGAGGAAATCAAAAAAATGTCTGCATTTTGCCGACAACTCTGTAATGGCAACTCCAGATTCTCCAGATTTTGACCCTCTTTACTTTCGTAAAGAGGGTCAAAATCTCCCAATCAGTCAAATTTTTTAGGCTGATTCTTTCTTTGTCATCTGCAAAAAATGCAAAATAAACTTATGTCTGAATAAAGACAGAAATTGCTATACAAATTTCAATGAAGAATAGCGGTTTTCGATTCCAAGCCATGTCATGTACTCCAGTATTTTTTTTACTACAACTGCATGGCGTGCCAGATATGGACCAAAATAATTTTTTGTATTTTATATGGGTAAAAATATTTTTTTTGAAAAATAAAAAAATATGTGTCTATTTTTTTCATAATTTACACATCATATATTTTTTTTACTAGTTTTAAAAAAATCATGCAGTAAGGGGATATAACCGCTCACCGAGATTTTTATGTCTACCAGTTTCGAGACGTACCCGTATCTTCGTCAGGACAATCACTACCACAGCATGCAAACAATACCACCCTTCACCACCATAGCATCATTTACATACTTTAAACTACACTTATTTTTCTTGTACTCTCTTCTCCTGTGCATGTCATGTCAGCTCCCCCTGACGTCGATTATATCTTATCAATTGTCCTTGTCTTGGACAGCTCTAAACAGCGCCTTGACGTTTCTGATCCCCTTCCGATTTCGCAAATTCCTTTACATTAACTATTTTTTATATTGTAGAATATCTAATGTTGAACTAATGTATCTCGAGCAATACATTCAATAAAATTTATAGTGGGTTTTAGTTGGCTTCACCCTTGAGTTATGCCAAAACAAATATGTAGGTATTTGAATAATATTTTATTTGTGAAGTCAGTAACGCACATAATTATATAAACATATCGTAGTCATACAGGAGAAAGTGACCAACTAACAAAACGTAAAATGTTCAGGAGGGCCATTTAAGTCAGTTTTGCTTGGCAACAAAATAAACATCTATGCAGTTAGTCATTTTTAAGAAGTCAATATATTATATTTACAAGTTTGAAATGCTTTGGAATTTTTTTCAGGGCAATATTAAGCTAGTAAAATACCAAATAGTCAATGATCACGTTTTTGTAAAAAATGCACTTGGTCACTTTCTCCTGTATGACTACGATATATTTTTATTACACTTTTATTCACAGCTTAAATTTGCAATATGTCCTTATCGAAATTTCAATGTTTTTTTTTGTAGTTTGTCAAGAGTTTTAAGTGCTGTCTTAGTCTATTAATGACAATCTATTTGTTTCCACTTACCTTCGTTTGATTGCTCTTATATTAAATGTTTGTTTTAAAAATGTTTCAGCCTGTCCGAGTGCTGTAAGCCTGGAAGTATGTGCCCAGGGCTGTGTGATGACCCCGCTGGGACCCCCGCAGCCCACGGCCGGCATGACCTTCATACGCCTCAAGCTGACACAACCTCTGGTTGTCAACAGTGTTCTGGTACGTTTCCTCGCATGAATGGTAACAATTCAAAGCTCAATTTAACAAGAACACAATTTAATACAATAACAATCTAATACAATATTTTAGATTCGATTGTACCGCCCGAGGGACAGTACCAACATGGGATTGCTCAACATACGTATTCTGGGAACTGCCGCCTTTGCTGCTCCGTCATCGCCAGATCGCTTTGATGAAAAGTTAGCCAGCACGAGGTATGTAATTCAAGCTGTAAATTATTATTTTACTTACTTATAACCCTTATCCGCACCCAATGGTGCATAGGGCACTGCATCGAATTGACACAGTGTTATGTTGATCATTACTTACATGAAGGCAAGGCGATTACTTTTGCGCTTCAGGAACCAGTCCAGGGTAATATTAAATAAATATCACAGTGTTAAATCACTAATATTTATTTTCACCCCCCCTGGGAATCGAACCCGGCACCTCCAGCACGGTAGCTAAACACGCTGACCATTACACCACGGAGGCGGACAACTATGAAAGTATGGTCGGCTATGAAATTCAGTGTCTGCCAATCAGTAAAGTGATTATAATGAATACGCCCTTTATAATCACAAACGAGTAGCTAACAGATACAGCTATGCACTGGGAGTATGCAACGGTTCGCACTCCAATGGCATCCGCCTCATTCAGATCAACTATTAAAATTCACTGCCATCAGTGTACGCACTTTGAATACATGGAAGTGTGTAGTCCATATGCTTATGCGGTGATTCATCACACAGTTACGAGTAGATGCCTAATGGTGGAGACCGACGGGAGCATTTTGTCGTAACGTAACACGATACGATGCGAGCATTCAGGCAGTCACTACAGCGAGCCGAGCGCTCCATCCATAGTTTCGGATGCTCGGTGATGCTCGCCGCAAGCGATGTTACGACGAAATGCTTCAGTCAATCTCCACCTTAACAAGCAAACCCGCCGGGTTGGCTGCACTAGTAGATAGCCCTGCACTAGTATAGAATGCTGAGTCCATAAAAAGCCACGCACATGCAATATTTTTCTTTCCTTCGTCCGCTGCTCGAGGCACTTGCCGCCTACGCATGTATTTTATCAAGTGTCTAGATCAGAAATATGATAAAGTGACAAAAAAGTTTTTTTTTTTAAACTCATTAAAGCATTAGGCCTGGGATGTAATGTTTTGAATTTTAACTGATTTTAGTTGACATTTTTATCAAAAGGATAATTGTATCCTTACAAGGACATCTTCGGTAAAGTGCCTTTAATAAATTTGTTTAAAAATATTAAGAAATAATGCATTACCAAAAGTTTTCTTTACTGATTTGTAGATATCTTATAATATGAACTACTCACGGACGGAGGTGTGGCATAAATGCGGCTGATACCGCTCACTCCTTTCAACGTCATATTTCAAAAAACTTGATTTTTCAGGAGATCGTTTTTAAAGTTTTAAAATATAACGAAAAATATTGAAAATAAATAACAAGCCACTTATTCAACTTTTTACTGTGCAACAAATCTTTTTAGTCAAACCTTAATGTTTTTTCTCCATTTGAAAAATATTTAGTATTTTTTAAAAAATAATTAAACAATACCTTTTCTTCAAAATGCAAAAACAACACTTTCTGCCCTGTAGCGCGTGAATATTAAGTTAAAAATATGCCGCTTTTGCTGGGATATAGTACATTTTCTGAGCATTCCGAAAACATGCACAACTGAAAATTTACGATTTTTGATATGCATATGACGTTGTTGAAAGGAGTGAGCGATATGCGAATGTAAATTAAAATATTCCTTATTCTTCTGTTCTTTAAACCCTTATCCGCACCCCAATGGTGCATAGGGCACTGCATACAAGCGCAGTGTTATCTTAGTCGTTAACACGTGAAGGAAAGGTGATCAGCCCTCCGCTTCAGGTACCAGTCCAGGGTGATATTGAATAAATATTAGAATGAAAAAATCACTGATATTTATTTGACCCCCCTGGGAATCGAACCCGGGACCTCCAGAATGGTAGCCGAGTGTGCTGACCATTACACTTTGGAGGCCGCCTAGATATAGCGGCCGGTATGCTGATGCGTTAAAGTCTGATTGTGAAACTAAATGAAGGTCAAGGTTGCGATTATTACAATTAACGACGTCCAATGCGCATTGTTCCAGCGTGGGTTGGGCCCGCGTGCTGGTGGCGTGCCTGGTGGGCAGCGCGGAGGCGCGGCAGCGGGCGGCGCGCGTGCCCGGGCTGGCGGAGGCCGCGGCCGGCCTGCTGCTCGGGGGCGCCGCGCCGCCCTCCGTCACGGGCCCGCTGCTGCGCGCGCTCGGGGCCGAGCCGCCCGCCGCGCTGCCCGTGCTGGACCTGATCCTGCGCAACGCCCACATCCCCGCACACCACGGTAAGAGGCAACTATCCATTCATTTACAGGGATCAAAGAATAAAAAAGAACCATCAGTAGATTTAGCTAAAAGTTCTTCTTCATTACTTTAACATGAAGAAAAGTGCTACCGAAAGTCATTGTATTTTAGTGGAGGTCTATGGTGACCAAGCTTTAGCTGATCGAACGTGCCAGTGAATCAGTAATCGAAAGTGGTTTACACGGGTTAAAAGTGGCAATTTCGACTTCGAAGACGGAGAACGACCCTGACAGCCAAAAAAGTTTGAAGATGAAGAATTGGAGGCATTGCTCAATAAAGATGCGTGCCAAGCGCAAGGAGAATTTGCATAATCATTGGGAGTTGATCTAGGGACCATTTCCAGACGTTTTAAAGCATGGGGATTCATTCAAAAGCTCGGAAAACGACCAGAATATGCGACTAGACACAAATCCATAATTCTCCATCATGACAATGCTTAGCCACATGTTGCAAGACCGATTAAATAGTATGTATTTATAAAACGGTGATTGGATTGCAGAATGCCCTCACCGGAATACGCTTCACTTCAGAACAGGTTATCAAAAATGTACTCGATTCGTTCTTGGTCCCCAAGCCGGAGAAGTTCTTTTGAAATGGAATCCACACACTGCCAGAAAGATGGGCAAATGTCGTAGCTTCCCATCGACAATACTTTGAACATTGAATGTAAAACCATTTTTTCACAATAAAACCTTAATTTTCGAGAAAAAAAAACACACAAATTAATGCATACTCCTTACATTATATTGTGAAATAAAAAACAAATAAAGAAAATAGTTATAGGTTAAAAAACATCAGAAAGACAATGAAAATTTGCCTTTTGTCGGATCAGGTTACCAGTACTCGTCGCAGTCGCCGATGAACTCCAACTCGGCGGTGGACGCGGCGTGCGACCTACTGTACCAGCTGTGCACGCTGCCGGGCGAGCTGTCCCTGCAGCGGATCCGGCGCTACCTGGACTGGCTGCGCGACTGCGGCGGCGCGGCCATCGTGCACTCGGAGCGGCGCGGCGCGGACGCGGGCGGCTTCACGTACAACACCAAGTACCTGAGCAGCGTGTACATCCAGTGCCTGGCCTCCGTGCTGTGGACTGCCCGGGAGCAGCAGCCGCAGCACGAGCTGGAGGAGCTGGTCACCGTGCAGCTCTTCGACACCGTGTTCAAGTGGATCACCGTCCTGCCCAGAGACGCCGCTGTCAAGAAGGCGCTCGATGCGGGTTTGTGGCTATCTTAATTAATTTTAAAATATTCAAGTCAAATCAAACATGTTTGAAATTAAATGCTTTTTATTTTATTTTTGTGTATTGTAAGATAAGCCTAAGATGCTCCCCAGTTTCGTAATTTTATTTCTAAGAGAGAGAATACATGTATGATAATTAATCTCATTTTTATATTTTATAAATTGGTATGGTATGGTCATAAAAAGTAACGATAATTTATTTTTTTTAAATATTATTTTATGAACACGCTTTTTTTCTCTAACCCTAATCCGCACCCAATGGTGCATAGGGCTCAGCATCACATAAAAGCAATTTTATCTTGATCGTTAAATATTAGAGTGAAAAATCACATATTTATTTTACTTGCCCTGGGAATCGAACTCGGGACTTCCAGTATGGAAGCCGAGCATGCTGACCATAACACTGTGGAGGCGGACAGACACCATTTTCACTTGGCATTATTTTTTTCCAGTGATGTGTTCAATGTGCTACATAAGACCAGTACTGTTCACAATGCTGTTGGAGAAGATAGGAGTTCCCACCCTGGACACACGGCCGTCTTCCTTCGATTCTGGGAATGTCGAAGCTTCCATTTCAGACGACAGGTTAGAGCAATCCCTTTAAAATATAAGATCGAATAATCCCATGCAAAAGTAAATGGCAATATATAAAGTTTTAATTTAATTTTTCAGGAAAGATCTGGAAGGGATGGCGAGTATGACGGACGACACCAAGGTTGGCCGAGTTTCCAGCAACCAGAGCTTCAAACCGGCCGCTCTGGACAATCTGATCCTGACTCCGTCTCAGCTGATGACCATCGCAGCTTCTTGCATGTCTCCGGACGCCATCAAGACCCTCATGAAGTCTAACCTGCCGCTTAATGTAGCCGAAACTATCAAACGTGTGTACTTTGGAATGGACATTATGGATTTCTACGATAACGATGGAAATACAGTGAAACCTCTATCGTTTTTAAAGGAACCTATTAAAATAAACTATGAATGCGGGATTAAGAGGTCAATACGCAAGTAGATACGACCGAGTAAAGACACCGTCCTCCCAATCTGCATAACCATTCGTAGGCTAAAAATCTGAGAAGAATACATGTTTCAGATGCAAATGAATTTATTTAAAAGAAAATACAAACTTGAATAGAATTTTAAAAAATACTTAAGTTTATTGATCAAAATTTGTTTTTTAACTGTTTTATTTTCGTAAATCAATAGTATATTTTCGGCTTTGCAAATTGTATTTTTTCAGCATCGGTTATTGAATGTGTGTTGTAGAAAGTTTTCTTTCAAAGAGTGTGTATGCTTCTGGAAATGCAGGTACAGGCAGCTGCTCCTTTTCATCAATATCGACCTCTCATGCTATCGGTTACACAAGTTTCGATAGTTTCTATCCCATACGTTGCTGTTGAATGTAAGAAAATTGAAAAGAATGTAAAAAAACATACAAAATGTATCAAATATGCAGCTTAATTCGAACGATAAATGCGGTAAATGGCGATAGAGAAACAATCGATGCGGTTTAGTTTAGTATGAAATTAATTCGGGATAGAAGAAATAAACGACACATCCGGAAAAACGATTATTCGAGGAACGATAGATAGAGGTTTCACTGTAAATAAATTGATTTCAATTATTATTTTTCTTGTAGATTTTTGCCTACAGCAGTGCCAAGCAGATAGAAGCGGTAGCAGCGATTCGTCGCTAACAGATTCTGACAAAGTCAATACCAAAGAATCTTTTTCAAGACATCCTCAAACTGCTGAACTCGGTATGTCCCATTTGTTTAATTGTATATTTTTTTCATTATTTTCATTTCATTGATTCGGCAGTCACTTTCTGGTAAAATCTATCCGGTGTTTGAAAATGATGCAGAATGCATCGAAACATGTATCACAGCAGATTTCAAGAAATAGTGGTATTCACAAAGTAAAACATTAATTAAAAATGTAAATTTTTTAATTCAAGGCAAGGAGCCTTGAATTAAAAAATTTACTTTATTTAATATCTTGAAATATGAAGAGAAAAAAAAAAATACCCGTGCAATTTTTTTTTAAATAATGATAATTCTAATATGCATTGCCATTATTAAAAGCAATAATTCAAATTTTCATATAATTTTTTAAAATAAAATCATTAGTGATAAATTTCTGCCAGCTTACTAATTTCAACTGTAGATGTAGAATTAATCTATGATTTTTTGCCTGAAAATGTTTTGCCACCTGCAACATATAAAGTTCAATTATTTCCACAAGTCGAAATATATGTAAAGATTTTGATCCATCCCAAAAATTATCATTAAAAAAAGAAAGAAAGAAAAAACATAAAAAATAATAATTCTTTATTCCTGACAATGTCAAACCACTGCCCGCCTAAAATTCTTCGCAGACACCTATTCTCAAAGCTTAGTACATGGCTGCTCTGGGCCCTTGTAAGGTGCTTTGTTTCACAGCAAGAGAAGAGGAGCAATATTGTATAGGCGGTACTTTGTCTTCACCGAGGACAAAAATATAATAGTGCAAAATCATAATTAAAAATATTAATAAATTAATTCACTACCATCAACACTTACTTTATTTAATATGTAATTGTTTAAACATATGTTTTTTTTCTTGAAGGTCTTGTCACATTCGAAATGATGCCAATACTGATGGAATGGTTATCCTCCCTGTGTATGGATTCAGAATTGAAGAACTGGTTAGGGGGCCCTCAGGGCTCCTCCTTTTGGAGTCCTTTGCTACTGATGCTCTGCCTACCACAGCCCAACTCCAGGTATGTACCAGTTCATTCCGTTTCACGCTTTTTAACCTATTATCAATGACTTCACGCAGTCAATACTAAAGACAGTGCTAAAACATCCTGTAGATTCAAGAAGAAAAATGCGATCCCTCAGACAAATGTGCGGCAGAACGATGTATGATAATAGATGTTCAAATGGTGAAATAAGGAAAGAATGCAAGGCTGAGATAAGCATTATCGTTAAAATTAAGAAAGGTGTATTGGGATGATTTGGACATGTAGAACGTATGAGTGAGAAAAGAACGGTTAAACATTTTTTTTTTAAAGAAGCAGTTAAATTTGGCACAATCAGGTAAGTCAAATACTTGAAAGCAGCCGGGTCAGGAGTCGAAATAATCGGCGGGTATGTATGAGGAGATGCATGAATGTAGAATAGGCGAAGAATGTTTGCAAAGACTGGGTAGTATGGCGTTCTATTCTCTCTGTCTACCCCTGAGGAGAAGCAGCGTGATGGGTAGTTAGTTAGTTAGTTAGATTCAAGAATTACCCCCCTGTACACATGATGTGTGGATGTCTCGTAACCTTGCACCGATTATTTATCTAAAGTGTACCTTATACCGGTATATCTCAAGATGCCAATCTCGATGTGGACGCTTTTACAAACTGACGCCTACCAGTTGTTGTCATGTGTAATGACGTCATTATGATCTACCCATTTTAATGCCAATTAAATTAACTGGTCAAATTACAAGCATAAGCTAAAATGAATTGAAAATCATGTTTTCAAGTGTTTCTCATGTCAGTGAATATAATCCAGGATTCGGACTTTACATACAAATGGAAGAGTCTCTGCTCGATAAACGCTCTCCTCATCCCACCATAGATAGCTATTATGAACTCGCGGATACTGTGTTACGAGTTTGATCAATATATCTAGTAATCTCAAGAATTTGAGTAGTGTGGTTGTCAGTCATGGGTGGAATTGGTGAATGTTACATGTGTGTAAAGTGATCACTTAACCAAGCCTCTGACGGTCGTAAGCCCTGTAAATGCCCACACTTCCATATTCTTCTTCATCTATGTCGAGATATTAAAAATAATGTAAATGTCAAGAATTTTATCCTTTATATTTCATTTATTTACAGATTCCAACTAAAATTATACCAATTGTCTTCTCATTATGTTTTGAATATTTAAAGCACTAACTTTGTGGATCATTGTAATATATTATTTGGAGAAATAAAATAACCTTGTTTTTTGAACCACTCACTCTTGTTATTATAAAAACAATAATAACAAACCCTGAAGAGGGCAACAGGTTGTTGCTGAAACTTTTATAATAATAAAGGTGAGTGGATCAAAAAAACAAAGTTATTTTATTTCTCCAAGTAATATGTCTTGTTAGTATAAATTTATTTGCTATCAAAATGCGGGATATAGGCTCTACTCTTTGGCTCAATAATCTTAACTGGTGTGATATTTTTCAGAACCTGGCAGAGGAATGAATTTTACACCCAACTAGAAGAGAAAACGATCCGATTCTTCGGATCCGTAATGACGTGTCATCTCCAAAACCAGCAGCTGTTTGCCACCACCCTGTACCACGTCATCAGCTCCCATCCTGATATATCACCAGGTCAGATTTACTTCCAAACTGAAGTCTCTTCTTTTGTCTCGATCCTGTGGATTGGTCTGCAGCAACAAATGCCACCTCCTTCGCCACTCCGGTCTATCTTGCGAAACCCTATTTTATTTTTTCTTTATTTTCTTTTGCATTTCACAATATAATATAATTACAAGTACAAAAAAATAGAAAATATTAATACAAAAAAAGATCCCACAAAGGCATGGCCTGTTTGGGTAAACATTATATTTTAGGTTACAATAAAGGGCACTACTGGCAAGCATACAATAGATATTATCAGAAATAAAATTAGATTAAAAGTGCTAATGTAAACTACAAATATTTGATTTTAACACAAAACAAAAAATCAAATAGAATTTATATTCAGGTCCTTATATGTTGAACAGCCCATTTCCTCCTATAAGTCGCAAAGATATTCGCGGGGTGGGCGTCCTCTGGCGTTTGTTCCCTCTATTATCAGGTCCAGGATACCTTCCTGCCTCAACACGTGACCTATCCATTTGGCGCGTCTCTTCGAGACAGTCGCGAGTAGGTGCCTTCTTTCTTCGATTATTCGTAGTACCTCGTTATTCGAAATGTGATCCTATGTAACTGCTACATCCCTAACATATTAATTGTATTTTATATTAATATTCTCATTTTTAAAGTCGAGCTGTAGTAAATACATATCACCGGAAGGAAAAGGTTAAAGATTCCAAAATCAAGAATTCCTTTTTTATTTATTGTAACTGCAGACAGTTGGTAGAATTCCATCTGAAAATTTTTGGGTTATATATCCAAATTTAAACAAGGTTATTGGATTGGACTCTACTTTTATTTACATATATATGATAATATGTGATGCATTTCGTCTTATTAAGACATTATCGAAACACTCAATGAGTTTTTTGATGTCTTAATAAGACGAAACGCGTCACATATTATCATATATATGTAAATAAAAGTGGAATTCAATCCAATAACCTTGTTTAATTTATTGTTTCGGCATTCACTTTGTGGTAAGACAGGATGAAATTGTAAAAAAAAAACACTTTTTTTACCACTGGTAAATTCAGTTTATATTTAGACCTAAAGATGGAAGCATAGCTTCCGAAATTAGTCATCATAATAAAATAAACTCGAGTGGTAAAAAACAAGTGTTTTTCTTTTGCAATTTAACCTTGTTAAATTTTGGATATATGTATTACCCAAAAGTCAAAATCTCCTATGATTGTGATAAACTCAATGCCTATGCTGTCAGGTGTGGGCGCGCCCATCGGCGGTTTTACCCGGGGCCTGCTGCTGCGGCTGGTGCTGCGCGGGGAGCGCGCCATGGTGGGCGTGCGTGGCGCGCCGGGGCAGCCCGCGCCCGCCGCGCGCTCCCCCACCTGCGCGCCCGCGTTGCCCACGCACCCCTCGCTGCGCGCGCGCACCCTGCTGCAGCTCCCGCACAACACACGCCTCGCCGACCTCTTCACCCAACACCTCAGCTTCGGTAAGGCGTGTTTCTTTGTTGTGTGTGACGTCACCACACACACACACACACACAACAATGTTACACAGCTTATTTTATCAACTTTGGTAAAATGTGTTTCACTTGGAATAAGCTGCGCAACATTGTGTGTGACATCACCACACACACACAACAATGTTACGCAGCTTAGTTTATCAGCTTTGGTGAGATGTGTTTCACTTGTAACATTGTTGTGTGTGTGACGTCACCACTAGGGATTCCAATTGAGTATTCAAATATATTCGTCACTTTTTCAATATTCGATTATTTGAATATCTGATATTATATTCGTCATTATTTAAATTAATAATTGCACATTTTGGAACAAGAATGTATATTGGGTTGTGGTCCCGTAGTTATTGTCGCAGACCTTAAGTCAGAGTTTCTCGGTTCAAACCCACTCTACCACAATTTGATACCTATTTCTGATAATGAGCCGCTTAGGCTCACAGAAATAGTATGAAATTAAACTATTTAACTATTTAACTATATAATAAAAACACAAATATGTATTTCTCTTTTTAAAAAATATATAATATTGTTTTGGGTCACGTCAATGTGTCTCTACCTGCTAAAGGGTCTATGTCAAAGCAGACCCACTGGAATGGGATAATATAACTATTGTATTGCCAAATTCCATAATATAAAATAAGTGGCATTTTATGACTCAATTCATAGAAAGATGTTTTGAAATCGTAATAAAAATTTAAAAAAATATATATGTACTGGTTAGTGAAAAGGCTCAAGTTGGTATGAAAGCACAATTTCAAGCATACAGCCTCTGTTCCTATTTTGACTAAAATGTCGTATTTTCCCAACCGTTGTTAAATTTGTGTTTTTTCACTACAATAATGAGTTTGAGTTTGAAATGCAATGCGATATTGTTGCGGTTAGCAGGAAGCAACGTGTGGGTGGGCGGCGAGGCGGGGGCCGGGGCGCGCAAGGGCGGCGCGGGCGGCGGCGGCAAGGCGGAGGCCGGGGGCGCCGAGGCCGACCCGTGGGGCCTGAGCGTGGCGGCCGCCAACACGGCCAAGGACAAGCGCAGCAAGGACGTGCGCAACCTGTTTGCCAAGCAGGCCATGCTCACCAAGAAGAAGGGCAAGAAGGAGGACCAGCCCAGCGGGTCCACCTCCAACGCCAACAGTTCACAAGGTAAGCGCATTTTATTTATTTCATCACTTATTTTATTTAAATTTTTCAAACCCTTATCCGAAAATATTTAGAGAAAATATTATTTCATTAATACAAATTCATCAAATTCTCAATCACTTAAAAATTATTATTAAAAAACCCTCATTCGCACTCCAATGGTGCATAGGGCACTGCATTATATAAACACAGTGTTATCATGATGGTTAACACACAAAGGAAAGGTGATCAGCCCTCCACTTCAGGTACCAGTCCAGGGTAATATTGAATAAATATTAGAGTGAAAAAATCACTTATATTTATTTGACCCCCCCTGGGAATCGAACCCGGGACCTCCAGAACGGTAGCTGAGCGTGCTGACAATTACACTACGGAGGCGGAGGCGGAATTGAATTGAATTGGAATATTTTATTTACCACATTTTTGGGTGTGTCCAAAGCTAGTTCACAAGTAAACTCACATTGTATGTTAAAATCATAGAACTAAAATCATACACCCATGTAAACTTCACTGCTAGCTTAGAATCAATGAACTGTATAAATTCATGCCTCTAGCGAGATATCGAGTGTTTTTGCCTAGAATTTTCACCTATGAATTACATGAAATTATAAATAATAATAATAAATTTGGTTAACTTATATAGCGCCATTTTCGTAAAAAAATACCTCAAGGGCGCTTCACTGTGAATGAATTGGGGAAAATATTATTGTGGAAATGATTTAGCAAACAAATGTTTTTTTAGTCTTTTTCTAAAGATCATCTCACTCTCACTATTTCTAACCATTGGTGGAAGAGCATTCCACGCCGTCGGTCCTGCAACAGCAAAGGCACGCTCGCCAAATTTAGTGTGTTGGTTGCGAGCTGGTAAGATCACTTTGCCCATTGCAGATGTTGTAGCCGATCGAAGCGTGAGACGTCTATCAACCAATTTATAGTATTACAATTTATAGTTATTATAGTAACTTTCAACCCTTCCGGTCTAATGTCAAATCTCATTTGACATTGATTTTTTCCTCTTAGGTCCCATGTCGGATGTTACTCGACATTTTGTTCATCATTATTATTATTTATTCAAAATGCAAGCTTACATTTTTTTCACTTGTATCTATTACAACAGTATGTGGAGCAGAGGACAAATGATTTTTTTCCAATTGGAATGTAACTGTATACATAGTTTTTTTTTTAATTCTGGGGGACCGAAAAGGGTTAATATACAGACTAAATCCACTCGCGAGTAGGCATAGGCCATAAAACTTAAAAAGTTGAAGCCTAAGTAAGATCACGTTAAGTAGTGTTGCATAAGCCGTATCTAGATTTCAGAGTCACTTGGACATTGAGTTGAAACATTTATTTGTTAATTATATGTAGACATATAAATACATATATAGTATACGTTCATTTACAAATTCATGAACATAATTAACATGTTAAATTTTTTTTGCAAAGTCCCACCAATCCACCTCATGTGTCTTGTCGATGGAGTTCTTTTTACACACTTTTTTTTAAATTCTATTTTAACATAATATACACACGAAAAAGACAAAAATTAAAAAATAATTGTTTTACTTATAAAAACCTTCCAAAGCTTACATTTTTAATGAAAATGAAATTTTGTATTAACTGACCTACTTATTCCAAAAGTTTGGCTCGGATATGTTTAGCTTTTGACTTAAAAAAAAGCCTTATTTTGAACATCGTAAAGTATGTATATTCTCCTAATGAGTTATTGTTTCCAGATTCGTGGAGTTTACACGGTGTGAAGGTGTATGTGGACGGATTGGAGGGGCCCGTATCATTGAACACGACAATTGGTGCCCTTTGCGCCATCACGGAACACAAGTTTGGACCCAGTCTTAACTTGACAGTCATACCGCAATCAAATATTGGTAAATTGATCTCTTCTCTCTTATTAGAGACAATACTAACCCTTCCCTTGTGCCAAAAAAATTAAATTATACATTTGCTTCAAATAAATTATTTTCAGTTTCTGAAAATGCTTTAAAAATACATAGTACAAAAATGCTTAGGAATAAAAACTTTTCCTTTTTTTTCTAAATTGTTTATGAATTCAACAAGCACTCAAATGATAGATTGTCAATATTGAGATGAAACAGCATTTTTTTTCATACAAAAGAACATGGAAGTCTGAGCATCCCAGCGCATACGATAGATTGTAACTAAAATACGATAGATGTGGCAAAAAACTCCAAAAAAAAATTACTATTTTGACTTAACCACCCTACCTTCAGGTTTTTTTTAGGCATATTTTTTTATAAACAATAAAAAAAAATCCAACGTTTGTTGTCGCAAAATATCGTCAGGTATGAAACCTAACAAAAATTTGTCAGCGTATCCGGTATGCATTAAATATTTTTGAAATAGATATCTTTTCTCGTGCCCGTAGGTCATATGGGTTAGCGCGAAATGGTGAAGAAAAACCGCGCGTATCACATGCGTTTGTATGTGTAGGGCAGTTAATGATGCAGTATTATAAAATTTTCCACGTTCTATAAATGGGCAAAATAAGCTAATTAGTTTGAAATGTCATATTTATATGGTTTTACAAGTAAATTCAACTTAAAGTTTAATAGCGGGTATTTTATTCAGGCTAAAAGCTTCAAATAACAGGGATTTTAGAGTTAACGTTTTTTGCCAGTATACCCACGATTTATTTTCGCCATTTATCAAAAGTATATTCTTTTACAGATGGTTGGTCAGAAAACACCCTGGAAGGGGTAACGTGTCGCCCGCCTCTGCTGGCAGTGTTCGCCGCTGCGGGGGGCCTGGCCCTCCTGGCGCGCCACCTGCCACCGGTGTGCCCCGCGCCGCCGCCCCCCGCGCCACCGCCGCCCCCTTCCACCTCCAACAACGCCGATACGGACTGGGTCAAGCTGGACGAAATCTACGAGGTTGCCACGCAAAACTTTTTACATGACCACCAAAGAAATTCGCTTGGATATCGTTTATATTAAGATTTTTATTCATATTTATTTTTTGTCTGCCTCCATGGTGTCATGGTTACCGTGTTTAGCTACCGTGCTGGAGGTCCCGGGTTAGATTCCCAGGGGGGGTGAAAATAAATATTAGTGATTTTACATTCTAATATTTATTAAATAGTGCAGGAGTGATCACCTTGCCTTCATGTAAATAACGATCAAGATAACACCATGTCAATAAAATGCAGTGCCCTATGCACCACTGGGTTCGGATAAGGGTTAGAAGAATTGATATTTCAACATAGATGAAAAGGTTTTCATCGAGATGGGAATATGCAAATCTGGGTTTTAACACACTATCTACGGGAAGGATAATTTTACCGTTTCACTCGACTGGTGGTGTTAGGCGGGAAGGGTAATTTTACCTTTTCACTCGACTCGTCGTAAATTGCGTGTAAGTTATTTTTACGCATGGCTTTTGCGGCATCTTTTGATCTCAAATAGATGTATACAGTATGGTTAAATGTTATCACTTCTTTTCAGAGATGTTTATCTCTATTATGAGCGCGAATCCGCCCGCAGATAGTGTGGTAACAGTGTCTACGGTTATCAACATGGGTTAAACATTATGCGCTAATTTTTTACAATAATTTACAAGAAGTTGAATTTCCAGGACGTAGGTGAGGCCAGCGGGACCACGGTGGCGGAAGAGGCCAGCAACTCTGTGCCCACACACTCCCTGGTGGCGCTGGGCCTGCTGCTCCGCCTGCCGGGGTACGCGGAGGCTCTGCTCAAGGAGGGCTACCGGGCCGTGCACCTGCTCCGGTTGCTGCTCGGAGTCACCGACGATGGCGAAGGAAGTATGTCCCGCATTTTTGTTGTATGAGACTGTATAAATTGTACAGGGGGCGGTCTCTTCTGCGGCGCGAGAAGGGGCAAGTCCCGACGGTTGGCGATGTCGTAAATACCGCTTGATTTGGAACGCTAACGAGTCAAGATAGATGTGAAGAAGTTGTGGTGTGCAAAAAAAAACTCCAATTGTCTATTCGGAAGCATTCGTTACTAGAAACCGGTACTAAGCGTTAGCTCCGTTGTTCGTTGGATTTTTAAATCCTATTAAGTCCCATAGTGCTCGTAGTGCATACGTAGTTCCATAGTGCTTACTTACTTGCTTTATTACTCAAATCACCCTTGTAGAGCGATCTGGGTATTTGGGCCAAAGGTCATTTTCCCCCACCCTAACACACTTAGAACTCACGTCGCAGTGTGAGTACAAATAAATGTGGGGTGTATATAATCTTTATTTAGTGCTTTCAAGCTGTAATCAGGCCACAACACGAAGGTACTAGATGCTCTTGATTCCTGATTAAATGCTAAAGGGCCACAATGCTATTTTTTTGCATTGTGGCCCTTTAGCATTTAACCAGCAATGTGTTACTTATGGTGGAGACTGAATGGAGCCATTTCGTCATAACGTAACACGTTACAATGCGAGCATTCGTATAGTCAGTACAGCGAGCCGAGCTCGTGCTGAGTACTTCGGATGCTCGCCACGAATGTTACGTTACGACGAAATGCTCCGGTCAGTCCCCACCTTTACATTTCCTGACAGCAATGGCAATCCTAATGATGTGTTTTTGATTACCAGAAGACATAATGATGGTGTGCGGGCCCGGGCTGGGCACGCTGGCCTTCCGGGTGCTGGTGGCCCTGCTGGACGCGTCCCCGCTGCACACGGACGACGGTCAGCTGCTCCGGGGCACGCTGCTGCGCTCAGGCAGCATGCGCCTGCTGCTGGCCTGCCTGGCCGTCTTCACGCACCAGCAGCCCGACTCCCCGCCCCAGGAGGTAGTGCGCAACCCCACACACAGTCTTAACTAACTATCTAACACGCCGCTTTACCGCAGGGTTAGGCAGAGAGAATAGAACGCCACACCAATCTGAACAATTTTCGCCTGTTCCACGTTCATGCATCTCCTCATACATACCCGCCGATTATTACAACTCCTAACCTGACCACTTTCAAGTATTTGGCATACCTGATCGTACCATGTTTTTCTCGGTCTTCCTCTGCTCCTTTTTCTAATTACATTCGCCTCATACACACAATCTTTCTTATCCTTATCAGCAGGGATTTTTTTTAAACAAGAAAGGTCCCGGAACTCACGTCAAGCTTTTTACTCAAAAAAATTATTAAATATCACTTGAATAAAATTTAAAGCAACTTTTCCTATCATTTTGACGAATTATATAAATATAGATTTGGCATACCTGATCGTGCCATGTTTTTCTCGGTCTTTCTCTGCTCCTTTTTCCAATTACATTCATTTATTATTGTTTTATTTATTCAAAAAATATTCTTTCTTGCAGGCAAACAACGCAAATGGAGCTTCATCCAAAGCCAAAGCCGAAGAAAAGAGCAAACTGTACTGGGCCAAGGGAACCGGCTTCGGTACCGGCTCCACACAACAGTCCTGGAATGTAGAACAATCCCTCATGAGGCAGAAGACCGAAGAGGAACACGTCACAGTACTGTTGCAGGTGACGTATCGCCAAATAGTAACCGCCATTATAGCGATGACAACCGCAAAAACCGTTTACTGCGGTGAGAACACTTCCGCAAACTTGTCTGGAGAATTTCCGGAAGAAAGAGGCACCGCTGTTTAATTTTTTTCACTATTTTTAGCTTTACAAAACATTCTTTTAGTTCTGACAAAAATTATTATATGTACAGATTTTTTTCGTTCTTTAGAGAAGTTTTTGGAGGTGTATTTAGAATTTTACATGTGGTGGCCTACTCGGCTGTCCAAACTTAAAACTCAGTAAGGGACATTTTTTTGTAGTACTTTTTTTAGCATTTTTGCAAAAAAAACCTACTACAAAAAAAATGTCCCTTACTGTGTTTTGAGTTTGGACAGCCGTACTATTGTTGGCTTAAAATTTACGGAAATTGAAGCCTATTTTTGGTGCCTGTTTTTTTTTTTTTGCAGTCAACTATCCAATGCAACAACACTTACGCAACAATACTATTCATTAGTGTCCAAGTGGCACGACATGGAAATATAGAGAAATATCTTAAGCGAGAAGATCAAAATGATAAAAGCAGAGTGACATTCTTCTTCTTCTGTTTGTGTCATATCAGGTCCCCCTGACTTCGATTATCACTTGAGAGTAATTGTCGTGTCTCCGGCAGCTCTAAACAGCGCCTCGACCCTGGTCCTGATCCCTCTTCCAATCTCGTATATTCCGAAGACAAAAGATCTCTCTTCTCCTCACACCTTGTCGACCCTCTATTTTGAGTTTTATGATTAGCTGCAATATCTCGTACTTCTCTCCTCTCAGCACATGCCCCATATAGGACCTTGATATCAGTGAGCAACTGTCTCCCTGCTCTTGCTTTTTGGAGTGCATTTGCGTTGCTGATCATATCGGTCCATGGAATGCGTAGCATTCTACGATGTAGCCACATTTCGATTTTCGATGTAGCTACCTATAGTCGGTTCAGACCTTGAACGTCCACGATTCAACTCTGTGTAGAGGAGTGACATACTCAAAATCATTAATTCAAGGAAATCTTGTATTTCATATAGCCGATATGCCATTTTATATAAGCTGGCACTGATGGGATCTTAGAACCGTAGGCGCAGAATACAGCTGGTGTAGTTTTTTTATTATAATTTTTTTTTGTATGTATACATTTATTTAAATCACAATTTATACATATTTAAAAAAAAAAATTGTTTTTTGCAGAGTCCCACCAAGCCATGTTGTGTGTCTTGTCGGTGGAGTTCTTTTTTAATACATTTTTTATTGTTTTTAACGATTTTAACCTAATATACACACAAAAAAGATAAAAAAATTAAGAATATAAACATTTTACAATTTTCATAAAATTAACTCGTGATCATATTTACCCATTCCTTTATTTTGCCTTTGTTCCATATTTTATTTTGACCTCTAACATCCGTCGGCAACAAATTAAAAATGTTCAGAACGATATATTGCAGTGTTCGACTCCCATATTTACTGTTAATTCTTGGGACTATCAAACCTTTGTTGTGTGTAAATCGTGTATCATGGTTGTGTACTAAAGGATTTTGATATTTTTGTCTAGTTTGTTGTTCAACGATGATACTCATAGTTTGTACATTTATATTGTCGCTCGCAGGTGATAGCGTCGTACATCCAGCCGGGCGAACAGTGGGGCCGCGCGCAGTCGGGCTCTGGGTCGGAGGGCTCCTCGGGGGCCTCATCCCCGCTGCCGGCCTCCGCCGCCGCCGCACCCCCCGCCCTCCCTTCCGACTTCTCGCCCATGCTGCAGCGCAGTGCCCTGCTGCCCGCCATCTCCGCCTACCTGCGCAACGACTCAGGTAACTCTCCGGCTCCTTGCTTGTGAAAACGTTGCCGCTCTCGCCCCCGGTATAAACTATCTAAGAATATACATATATATGTATAAATATATTAACTATTAAATTCCACTAAATTGTACATATCTCTCACTTCTTTCAACAACATCACATATCAAAAATTGAAAATTTTCAGTGTGCATGTTTTCGGAATGCTCAGAAAATGTACTATATCCCAGCGAAAGCGTCATATTTTTAACTTAATATTTACCCGCTACAGGGCAGAATGTGTTGTTTTTGCATTTTGAAGAAAAAGTATTGTTTAATTATTTTTTAAAAATACTAAATATTTTTCAGATGGAGAAAAAACATTCAGGTTTTATCTAAAAAGATCTGTTGCACAGTAAAAGTTCAATAGGTGGCTTGGTATTTATTTTTAATACATACATTGTATTATATTTTAAAACTTTAAAAACGATCTCCTGAAAAATCAGGTTTTTTTTATTTATGACGTTGTTGAAGAGAGTGAGCGATATGTTATACAACCATACTAAATTCAGTTTACAAGAAAATTCTGTGTTATATTTCCGGGCAACATAACGCGCTTGTAGCGGTATGAATTTTATTAAAAAGCGCAATGGGCAAACTAAACTTCACTTAGGGTTAGTAGTGCTGGAGAACGCCATAATATGAAGTACAGAAGCGCCGTAGCGTATGGTTCAAATAGGCAAAAAGGGAACTTCTTTACACGAGGCGAAACTTGTTTCGGGAAGACTTTTTCCTTTTTTGCGACGGACTACAATTTTATCAAGTTAAATTTGTGAAAATTGTTTCGCAATTTGCGACAGTAGTTTGCTGACAATGCCATGTCAATAGATTCTTCCTTTCCCCGAATACGCATATAATTACCTGATGCCCCATTATCTATTGAATACTTGGCCTTACCCTAAACTATTGTTTTCTCCCATAAATTATCACTGCACATGTTATAACTATGTATTACTTAATTACCTAGAATTATATAGCTGTAGATGGACCCTCAGTCCATTTAATCTTCACATTGGTTTGAAAATCCCAAAACAAGACAATCCTCAAAACTTTATTTTTGTGTTTTTAATAATAATAAAATACAATTAAGTAAACTCTAAAAATCGGTGTTTGATTTTAATATTCAATATATAAATTAAAATGCAGGGCTACAAATTAAATGTCAGTTTTAGAAAAATTTAAGAATATTTTCGTGGATGTTTTTCGCAGATACTTTGTGGCACATTTTATGAACTTTAAATAAAACTACTTTACTGTTTTATTGTAACTCCAGACAGTTGGTAAAATTCCATATTGAATTGTTGGGATTACCCAATTCGTGTTTGATAATGTCTTAATAAGACGACACGCGTCACGTATTAACATATACATAAATAAATGTAGAATTCAATCCAATAAACCTTGTTTAATTTTTGATATATTACCCAACAATTACTTTGCTTTTAACCACTTTTTATTGGTACTTTTCTCCGACCGCGTGATTTGTCGGGTGATTCTGTAGCAGTATGATGAATGTGTGTGTGTGGGGATGATTCCAGTGCTGGACATGTCGCGGCACATCCCGCTGTACCTGGCGCTGATGCGCGTGGTGCGTGCCGTGATGTCGTGCGCCGCGCTGTGGGGCGCCTCGCCCGCGCTGCACGCCATCCCGCCGCTCCTGCACCAGATGAGCCGCACGGTGGACACCTACGCGACCAAACTCAAGTGAGTACCAGCACACTGCCATCAATATCCCAGCGCTTGAAATTTTCATACTGAAATATGGGTATGTAAGGCTGATTTGTCCGCCTCCGTAGCGTACACTCAGCACCCTCGGCTACCGTTTTGGAGGTCCCGGGTTCGATTCGGTTCAAAAAACATAAGTGGATTTTTTCACTCTGATATTTATTCACCCTGGACTGGTACCTGAAGTGGAGGCTGATCAAGATAACACTGTGTTTATATGAAGCAGTGCCCTTTGCACCATCGGGTACAGATAAGGGTTTGATGAAGAAAGTTGATTAAACCTTCCCTTACGGTGCTAAAAACTACTGCGTGCAACGGTGACATGTATTTTGTACACCGTATGAAAAAGTGATTTAAAAACTGGAAAAATGTGAATACCTAAATGTTGTTTTTATTAACCATAGTTGAAGTTGAATTGTAACAATTTTGTAATGTTAGCTCTGGTAAGTATTTGAAAACGAGAAAAAAAAATACATCGCAAGTAGTAGTAATAGCTCGGCTGTCCAAACTCAAAACACAGTAAGGGACATTTTTTGTAGTACATTTTTTTTGCTTTTTTGGACTAAGTAGATTCTACTTAGTCCAAAAATGCATAAAAAACGTGCTACAAAAAAAATGTCCCTTACTGTGTTTTAAGTTTGGATAGCCGAGCTGGCATAATAGGTCGCACAGGTCGTGCGCTACTGAAAAGAGATCGGTGGAAACACTACCAAGCCACGTGCCCGTGTACGTGCACATACTACGAAACGTTTGTGTATTAATGATTTTGTATCTGTTTTTCTTTTTTTACAAATTATTTATTTCCGTCGCTGCAAATGAATAACTTTACAATACTTTTATGTAATATGTAATTATATTACAGAGTAATACAAAAATTCTGAGCCCGCATCTATTATATTTTATATTGATATTCTCATTTTTAATATCGAGTAAATGACTTGAAATGCACTCAAGTAACTGCCACGTACCAAGCAACATGAAATCAAGCCTCGATTCATATTATTTATAAATGTACCTTTTAATTTCTTTGTGTACTTATTTATTAAATTCATTTTGTTTGATTAATTTTATTTTGTTGTTTTTTTGTAATTTATTTTACTTTTTTTTTTGTAAAATCTAGGCATATAATAATTTTCAAATGATTTAATTGATCATCTCTTCACAGGTACTGCTTAGTGAGGCATTCATAAAAATAATAAAATGTCTGTTGTAAAAGAAATAAATAAAATTAAAAAAAAACAGTACCGTAGAACGGGGCTACTTGAACTTTGATGTGTTACTTCAGCCCAGTACAATTTTTTTTTTACTTATTTATACTTGTATCGATACCATGATCTAAATACTTTTTCTGTACTGGGCTTAAGTAATACATCAAAGTTCAAATAGCCCCGTTCTACGGTATTGTAACTCAAATACGAGTATTATTGTATATAATTTAAAATGTTATCTAATAAATATGAATGATATTTTAGAATGAACAAGAAAACAATATACGGAAAGTCAAGCTACAGTCACAGGTTCGGCACGACGGTTACGGACGGCGCAGAAGATGACGAAGGACTCGCCATGCTGATACCTGACATTCAGGTAAGCCGTTACTCCCTCCGTGCAATTGTGACAATTTTTTTTTTAGATGGGAATTGTTTTTATTATTTACCTTGCTTATTATGTACAAGGTTTATAGATCATCAAGTGGATTTTTGTTTTTTCTAGCTAAAAAAAAAAGTTTACAACATTTTGAGTGTGTCCAAGTACTTGTTCACAAAATCTGGATTTTCTCCAATTACAGGAGTTATTTTCACATTATTTTTTGACATTTCATCAAAGATGAAGAAGAATTCGGAACCAGATTTTGTGAATAAGTACATTTGGACACATTTGAAACGTAAATAAATTATCTGGTCAAATTATGAGTTTATAATAAAAATGAAAATGATATTTTCTGGCGTTTCTCATGTGTGTGATTATAATCCAGGATTCGAATCTCACATACTAATAAAACAGTTTCTGCTCAGTAAAAAAGCTTCTTTTCATCTCACCAATAGATGTCTTTAGTGAAGTAATAGTGATTCTAGAACAATGTTTCAAAATTGGTTCATATATATAGAACTTCCAAGAATTTCAGTAGTGTGGTTGTCAATAATGGCTAAAAAAAGAGTTTTATTTTGATCTGTGTTGGGAACAGGAGGGATAATCTAGTGTGGGCCAATCATAAAATTCTCAGCATTTGCTCATTGCTGGGAGAAAACCATGTAAAACTCCCGATGAGAAGGCAGACTTTTGACTGTCATCAACAGACCTTCCGTTCCACTAGAAGAGGGTTTGGAATTTTGTGTCCTAGCTTGGTTTATGGTACCAATGTCCTCCGCTATCCTCCATCGTGACTATCGGCTGGACACAGGGTCCTGACACTTGTTGTGGTTTCAGGCGACATCGGCACTAGTGCAGGCCCGGCTGGGGCTGAGCGAGGAGGGCACCGCTCTGGTGCCTTCCATCCCCCGCGCCCCCTCCGCTGCCACCCGAGAGGCCAGATACCTCGAGGTCATGAAGAGACTACAGTTTGGTTAGTAATATATGTCTTTATTCCTGTCCAGACAACCTTGATAGATTCCAATCGGAATAGATTTACTAAAACAAAACGATCATAGCTTGTGGCCCAGTATTCTTTAAATTTAAACTTAATATTCTTTAAACCCAGGTAACATTTAACGTAATAGATTTTTTTTATTCTAAAAACACTGTTTTTGTATTGAAAAGATAAATTTTTCTTGAAATAAATATATTATATATAAATTAAGAAATAAAAATTCTCCTTCTATTTGAACATTTTGTTTGCAGAAACATTTGAGATGATATCGGAATGTCCGGACAACGGTTACAAATTCACAGTGGCGTACCACTTTGAGAGCACGGTGCGCGCCGCGGGAGAGCGCTCCCACCCGGCGCGCATGAAGCGCCTGGCGCAGGAGGCCGTCACTCTGTCCACCTCCCTCCCGCTCTCCTACAGCAGTTCCGTCTTCGTGAGGACGGACCAGGACAGGCTCGACGTCATGAAGGTACCAAACCACTTACCTTAGCAAATACACACTGCATTGGAAATCTGGCCTGTTCACATCGCAGTTTCTTGTGCCACCTAGTAAACACGCGTATGTGGTAGGCGACACTATCTCGCACAAACCAAATGGCGCGTTAACATTATTGTTTAGTGTGGGGACTGCCGTAGTCATTTTGTCGTAACGTAACACGTTACTATGCGAGCATTCATAGTCAGTACATCGTTCTGAGCAGCTTGCCGCTGGTTCCGAGTACTCCATCCGAAGTCAGATGCTCGCCACAAATGTTACGTTATGACGAAATGCTCCGGTCAGTCCCCACTTTTTTAAGAATTACATTTTTGCACTATTACTTGTCCATGTAGGCTCTGGAAACCGGAGATGCTGCGTTTTATGAAAAGTGAGCGTATTCTAAATAATAGTGCCAGTCATCTGGTTCTTTCAAATAAAAAACATTTATTCCAATATGAATCCAATATTACATTATGTTTTCTTTAGTTGCGTATCGAAGTGAATGAAAATGTTTTAAAATCCCAGGTCCTCATTACGGGGCCATCGGACACCCCGTACGCCAACGGGTGCTTCGAGCTGGACGTGTACTTCCCCGTGGACTACCCCAACACCCCCATGCTCATCAACCTGGAGACTACGGGGCGCCACTCGGTGCGCTTCAACCCCAACCTGTACGTGGACGGGAAGGTGTGCCTGTCGGTGCTCAACACCTGGCACGGCCGACCCGAGGAGCAGTGGAACGCGCAGACCTCCAGCTTCCTGCAGGTGAATAGTCTTGTGATAGCGTTGCCGTACCAAGTGTGCCAAGATGAACCAGTGACCGCATTATGTGTGTGAAATATTATTCATTCCAGGTCCTGGTGTCTATCCAAAGTCTTATATTAGTCCCCGAACCGTACTTCAATGAGCCCGGCTTCGAGCGCAGCCGGGGCACTCCGGGAGGAACCCACCACAGCCTGGAGTACAACTCCAACATCTACCAAGCCTGCGTTCGGTGGGCCATGCTGGAGCAACTCAAGAACCCCACCTCCTGCTTCCAGCAGGTATGTACCGATACTGTGGAACCAAACTCAACATATTGTCCAAAGACCTTTACCGCAGAAAATTACCAGAATGCAGAGGGAGGAATAAACCTCCCTTCTCTGTCCCGGGGCCTCTCTTACTCCCGAGAAGATGTCTCTAGCGCCCACTAGTACCGCCCCTATTGGGAACCTATGATTTATAGATTTATACTTTGAACTAATAATACGTTAAACATTGTATTAAATTTACTTTATACTTTTTATATTATACTGTGAACTGGACTTGTCGCAATCAAATTGTTTACACCTATTTCCAATTAAATTTCACTAGTAATATTTGTATGTTCAATGATGGAAACACAAGTAAAATTATTCTACTTTTATGTGCATCATGTGTTTCTAGAGCGAAATTAGATTTTATGAAGTAAGAATGTATGAAAAATTGTATATTTTACACAAATTCTTTATGTGAATTGTGAACTAAATACATACATAGTTTTCATGTTGTCAAACTTCAAATATGATAATTTTTCCGTGAAGGTTTTCTATAAGTTTACAGGTGGGATACAATATTCAAACAAAAATATGTACTGTTAAAAAAATGCTATAAAAGGGTAATTGAACATAGCTTATAATGGAGTGTTGCAGATTTGAAATATAAATGTTTTTTGCAGGTGATTCAAACCCACTTTTGGCTAAAACGAGATGAAATATGTTCAGTAATTGAAGGATGGCTAGCAGAACTGGAAATGCAATCGGGAGATAAAAGAACGCAGAGAAGTATCTGTGTGAACGCCATAGCGTTAAAGGTAAGGGTTATTATTGAAATGTGTCGTGGAATCCGCTACAAAGTGCGACCTAATTAGAGTACTAACGGGGCTTGTTGTCCGCAGCGCCACTACACCAATCTGCGCGAGGAGCTGGCCAAGCTGCCCGTGCCGGCCGGCCTGGAGGAGCTGGAGACGCCCTTCACGGCCTCCGCCGACCTGGACCAGGACATGGAGAAGCTGGTGTCGCAGGTGTGCGAGTGAGCGCGCCTCTAGTTGCGGGTTTGCGAGTGAACGACCTCCCGAAGGATCTCCTCCCACTCTGTGTTCCCCTACTTTTCTACTCTATTTATTTAGCGTCTTACCCTTAAATTATTAACAAATATATGAATATACGCGCTCAGCGCATTTTAACAACTGTTTGAGAATCTGTCCCTTGATTTTTGTCCAATTATTTATAATTGTATGTTATTTTGTAAATCTGTTCTTTTTTTGTACTTTCAAATTATTTATCACATTCGACATAACGTACCTACACTCTGTTCCATGCAAAAACTAAAAATTATATAAACAGACATCGCTCTCCGCCCCTTCCCACACGGCCCCGACAATTTCGGAGAAACTCAGTCATAATCAACCGGAGCTAGAGAAGAAACAACGCAACAATAAACGAGAAATAAATAAATATCGCTTTTATCAATGTGTAGAAAAAAGAACGGCCCATCTGGCTTGCCTATTTTGCGATAGTTTTAAACTGACAATGCATCATTGTGTAGTGAGGCCTTGTTTATATTTTCTTTGACTTTTAGATGGAACAGGGTGTATACAGAAGTAACCAGGCTCCGCACGGTGAATCGAGCAGTATGTAGTAAAGTGGACAGCGCAATATTCAATATAATGTTCCTTTGAAAGTTGCGCCATCTCGTGCGAGTCTAGGATGAAATGGCAATGCCATATTATCTTAATTTTATAATTGATCGGAATGATTGTTTCGCAAACATCCCTAAACCTATTTAACCAATCATGTTGTTACGGTTGTTTTACAACAAATTGTATTTACTCTGCGAATAAAGTCGATGCCACTCCTTTTTGTAAGAATTGGTCGGAGCCTCTCTCGGCTTGTACCCGAACCGAGGGAGTGCGAAAAGTTTATGGACTTTATTCAAAATTATCTGTTATTGTAACCAGGTAATTGTAAATAAATTTATGTATTAAACCTATACTTTGTTTGATTTGGAAAGGAAAAAGAATGGTAAATCATTTGATGAGCAAGTTTTTATTACTATTTTAGGACCATAGTATAAAATCTCGTACATTTTTACAGCAGTAGGACTGGGTGAGTCGCCGCGGCATTCTGTAAACAGAAACCCCGACTCGGTTATTAAATATTAATTAAACAGATCCCAAAACATCGGGGAAGTAACAGTCCGGTCATCGCGCGGAATATACACCGTTCCGTCGTCTGACCGACGAAAAAACAATTTTTTAATCTAATAAACAATTTATTATCGTAAATTTATCTCCGACTTTTCGTAAAATATTTTACATAGAGAACAAATTAAACTCAAAAAGTATTCAACAGAAACAATAATTTAGATTTGAACGTCGGGTCAGTCGACTAGGTCGATCCGTTCGAAATGTCTATCTCTCTCGAAGAGGTGCTGCGTGTCAGGCGCGTCCGGCGGCGGCAGGCCGGGGCGCGCCCACGTGTACACGCCCCCGTCCTGGCACGCCGTCAGCAGGCAGTCGCGCCGGAACAGCAGCGCCGTGAGCCGCTCGTGCGCCACCTTCTTGCACAGCAGCGGCTCCAGCAGCGGGCACTCCTCGAGGCGCGGGCACGCCGCCGTGCCGATGAGGCGCATGGGGTCGCACGAGGCCCGCGCCGCGCACGCCGCCGCACTGCGCATCCGCATGCCCACCGAATTTGATATGGAATTATTTTTGCTATCTGCGGTGGAATTACCACTTTTAGACGTGAGACTAAAATTACGACGGTGAGAATTGTCTTTGCGTTCGCCGAAGGAGAAGCCGGCGAGGCGCTGCGTCACCGAACTCAGGGTGCCCGCGCCCGCCTCGCCGGCCGGAGGACTCCGCCCCCCCACCGAGATGTTCACTGCGGTAACACTGTTAGTCTTGTTCGCTTTGCCCGTGACCTTAGATTCGTGCCCGTTGGCTCCCGCACTCTCGTTTCCGCTTTCCCCGGGTTTGAGTCCTATTTTATTATTTTTTAAACACTTAATGGGAGGTTTGCCGAGCGCGCCATTGGGAGAAGAGGGATGCGGGTTGGAGGTCAGGTGCGCCGACACTCGGCTCTTGGGAGGTCGCAGCATGTCCTCCGTGATGTCCCAGAGACAGAGCTGGGTGTCCTGCGACACGCTACCGAGGCGGTAGCAGATGCCCGGCCGGTCGATCTTGCCCGTCCGCAGCTCCTCGTCGGACCCGGCGGCCTCGTCCGACTCCAGTATGCAGGAAGTGTAGGGGTCGAAGGCCACCACGGACACCCACGAGCGGTGGCCCTGGCCACGGGCCACCACGCGGCTCTCCCCGAAGGACCAGATGGTCACCAGGTCGTCCTCGCCCCCGACCACCACGTAGCGCCCGTCGGGGGACCAGCAGACGCATAAAAAACCGCCGAAGTAAGATCTGGCGTGCCCGATGAGCTCCATAGTGTCGTAGTGGAACACTCGCAGGAAGCCGTCCTGCGAGGCGACGGCGAGGTGCGCGCCGCACGGGGAGAAGGCGAACTCGTTGATGCAGCAGCCGTCGGAGCCGACCACCCACCGGTAGAGCGGGTTGCGCGTGGACTTGGTCTTGCAGGTGTGGATGGCGTAGCCCTCTCCCTGCTTGAAGGGCTGGTAGTGCGGGGCGGCGGGCGCGCACCCCAACTCTTCGTTGTACACGTACAGCTGCCCGGACGCGTGCGCCGCTACAAACAGATTGCACGAACCCGGCACCCACCGGATACACGTCACTCTAGTCTTGTCAATCAGCCTCTAAAATAGATTCGCATTTGTTAATTGTTTCCTTAAATAAAGAGAATAATCTTGAGAAACACCCTGAATATGGATATATTTGTCTACTTTTAATAATCAAAAGCACTGGCCTGTGGCAAGAATGAAACATTTTTGAGGTTAAGCTCTATTGGTCATTCACAAATCCTGTTAAAATTTAACGTTGCGAAAAATCCATACAAATGAGATTAGCCTGACCCTCATCCGGTCAAAACTACCGCACATTGGACTCAAAATGCCAAACCCTTGTCTAGTAGAATGGAAGGTCTGTTGACGACAGTCAATAGTCCGGCTTTCTCCTGAGGAGTTTTACGTGGTTCCCCCCAGCAAACAGGAAACAAAAATTCAATTAATAATCTATAAACCTTGTACATAATAAGCAAGATAAATAATAAATGCAACTCCCATCTAAAAAAAAAGTCAAAACCACCAACCATCTCTTTAATACATTACAGGCTCAAGACTCCTGTACCAAAAATCAAATAGCGAATGCAGTAACCTTAGTTCCATTCAAAAAGATTTTCAGTGATAATTTATATCCATTCTTCATGGATAATTTATATCCATTCTTCTTTTCTGTTTGATTCAAAACGTTTTGCTATCTATCAAAGTGGAAGGTTGACTTTCTATATAATTTCCTTCTTTTCCAAACCCTCATCCGCACCCAATGGTGCATAGGGCACTGCATCATATAAAAGCAGTGTTATCTTGATCGTCAATACATGAAGGAAAGGTGATCAGCCCTTCACTTCAGGTACCAGTCCAGGGTAATATTGAATGAATAAATAAATAAACTTGTATTTATTTGACACCCCTCTGGGAATCGAACCCGAGACCTCCAGTACAATAGCCGAGTGTGCTGACCATTACACTACGGAGGCGGATATAAATTAACCGTAATTATTGTTTTTACAATAGTATTTTCATTTATTTACTCCTATTTATTTGCCTTTTTAGATTAGATTCCTGACCAATATTAAAATTTAAAAAAAACATTTTATTCTCCCAGTACATAGAATATTGGGCAAGACATGGAAATTACAGTTTACAGCTACAACCATCGGGCAAGACATGGGAAATTACAGTTTACAGCTGCTAGCATCAGGTAACTGTCAATGACAGAGTGAGGATACATTTGAAAGAATTTCGTTGTTAAAAATCAACATTTCCTACAAGGTCAAACAGAATTTGCAAATGAAGCGCTTCTATAAATTTTTGGATAAATACAATTTTGTTTTATTTATATTTTCAACAAAGTTTATACTCTTTGGATTGAAAGGAAATTTTCGATAGTAAGATATCTCTTTTCATTAACACTAAGAATCTCTTTAAAAATTATATTTGCATTTTAACACGTTAAACGCCCAACATTAAAATTTGTGAATTTTTAAATTCACTTATCAGTAATTTACTTATTTTAATCATATAATGTTTATTTCATTTTTTGATTTGACGATGGGTTCCATAGTTAAAGAATTTTAAATATATAGCTCTTGATTTGAGGTCACTGGTGCCCCCCATAGCGCTGCGGTCCAACACAGGCGAGATCACCGGTGCCCCCCCATGGCGTTTAATGTGTTTATAGCATATTCAAATGTACGATATGACATGTGAAACAATAATATCTCTCGAAAACTATTTGAGGAACATTTAAATCTATAAATAAATTACATGAATATATATCGATATAAATTTATTCATTTGTGCCTATTTAAATAGTATGCCACGAACACTTAGAGCGCTCGTGCGCTGCACGGAATTTCACCGTCCGGCAGTCCGGTTTTGAAAATTAAAAGCGACTACGACAGTTAAGCGTGATCGAATAACGTGTTCACGCACCGATCCGAAGAGAGATGGACAAAAGCCAATCCAAGCCAATCATCGTTTTATCACGCTAACTGAAGTGCCGGACGGTAAAATTCCGTGTAGTGCACAAACGCCCTTAGTGAGCAACATTAATGGAAACGTTGGCCATCTTACAGATTGTGGCATTATTTAGGTTGCATAGAATAGTTTTACCCATTTGTTGCATTTCAAATCAGCTGTGACATTTCTACCATGTGGCTAAATTGTAAAATCTGTTTATTTTTTTAAAATAAGTATTTTCCTGATAACCATAATTTTTTTATAACTTACTTGCATATTTACAGATATGCAAGTAAGTTACAAACCATTAAGATAATATATTATTCGTTTAACCTTTGAAGATAACATACTAAATAAGATAAAGTAATTACTCTGAAACTAAGAACTGAGCTAAGTTAAGATTAATGAAGAACACAATGAGTTCTCACTTTCTAACACAAGCACTTAAGTTACTTTTGCAATATGCAGTGCGAGCAAGATGCAAATATATTTAGTCGACTTGCTACAGACATCACAGTACTAATATCGAATTGGCCTCATATAATCTTTTTTTTTCAAATATTTTTCTTCATAATTATTTCCATAGATGTCAGTAGTATGAAGAATTTAGGCAAAATTCAGTTTTGAGATAATGAGATAGGGCGTTTGTGCACCACACGGAATTTTACCGTCCAGCACTTCAGTTAGCATGATAAACGGATGATTGGCTTGTGCTTTTGGCCGTCTTTCTTCGGATCGGTGCGTGATCACGGTGCGCATAAATTCGATCACGCTAAACTGTCGTAGTCGCTTTTATTTTTAAAAACCGGACTGCCGGACGGTAAAATTCCGGGTAGTGCACAAACCCCCATAAGCTATACAAAATTCAGAATTTGTACAGCTTATCTCATGATATGGAAATTTGAGCACTGCGCTGTCACAAACTGTGTGCCTAGTAGGCAATTGGCACTGTCGGGAGATGTCACAGATTGTGTACCAACCACTAATAGAATTTTTGTTTTTAAATCCCAAACAATTTGTAATATGCATTTTTGGCTTTTATGTAGATACAAATATGAGTATGTTAGCAAGTGTGGATGATTCCAGCTTGTTGCTACAATTTTATGTCAGCATCCGTGACCTAGGGACCTATAGAGAGATTGCTGTTATGTATATATGTGGGTAGATAGCATAAAGTACTAGGGGAGATGACCTCTGGTTCAATACAAGCAATTAAGTGAATGACTTACTTCCTCGTTGTACAGTTTACTAATCTCCTTCTTAATTGGATCTAATATTTGTATCTGTCCTGTAGAAAATCCTATTAATAAAGACACACTGTCGTGTGTCGGTGTCACCGAGTTAAAATCGTGACATGTTGGGTTAGTGCCTTTATATATCTTTTTATCAACCGGATTCTTTAAGTCAGCAGCCTGAAAAAATAAAACAGTTCATGAAAGAGAACATCCCATAAGTGTGTTTTCTAAAGTGCCTTGGAGATTTAGTAAAATTGTTCATATTTAGACCACTCAAAGTTCTTGTCAGTGCCATCAGTTAGAAATTGTAAATGGCAATTGCATCAATTGTCTATGTAAACAATTAATTGGTCGCATCATTGATGTAAACATTGTCAATTTTATTCAACAACTTTGCACTTAAAATGTAATAGATATCTGGTTAAAATATTATTCATTCATACTTAATTACAGTTATCTGAAATCCAAAAGAAACCAGAATTCAATTCACAAGCAAATTACAACAAAAACTACATGTATTCTCTTTTGCCTATTTTTCACACATATGATGCATGCATATGATGGAACATCATCAGATCAGGCAGTGAGCATTACCCCATTGTATATTGTAAAAAAGCAAGGTGATAAGTCTTATAGTAGCTTATCAAATTCGGGTTGTGGTCCCGTGGTTAGTGTCGCGACTATGAAGTCAGAGTTTCTCGGTTTGAACCCCTCTGCCGCAATTAGATACCTATTTCTAATTATGAGCCGCTTAGGCTCACAGAAATAGTATGAAATTGAAATATTTGTGTAAATAATAAAAACAGAAATATTTCTTTATTTTTTTTCAAATTGCAGTATAAAATAATATAATTGATCACCCCATCTAAATCTAACCCATCATTCGAGTTAGTCAAGCATGTTACCGAAGGGAATATATTGTGAACAGGACAAGTTGATAAGCTTATTTTATTAGAGTACAGTTTTTTGTAATGTTAGCATTACATGTAATATATTTGCAATTTTTTTTTAATTATAAAATACTTTGCATAATTTTCTAATTTCTGATTTCTCTAAGTAATTTGCCTAGGCTATAAACTGACAGTAATAATCAGTCCCGTTCAAAATATACATTACCAGCAGGAAACTGATATAACTATCCTAGTTTTTACGCTAGGGAGTGTTGTATCTTTGCAAAAAGTATTGGTTATCAGGGAAAAAATGTCACCACACGCTACTCCAGGAAGTTTACTATGTGTGACAGATGAACTGGCGAGAGATGTAATAGAATACAAGAGTTGTAAGCGAAAAACAGGAAGCACATACCTTTTTCACTCCTTTGTAAACATAAACATATAGCTCTTTGCCGTAGTTAAAACAGATCCTGTCGTCGCTGACGGAGGTGTCGGCGCTGGGGGAGCTAGGCGGCAGGGTGACCAACGACACGCGCACTTGCGAGGAGCCCTGCGCGCTCGTGTACCCCACTCTGTTGGGGCGCGAGTACTCCGACAGCGTCATTAGCCTGTACGTCCCTTCCCGAGTTACAAATTGCGTTTTTAAATCATCCTTCCCCCCCGTATCTGCTTGCACAGCCATTTTCTCTTACGAAATATTGCTTTCCTGTTGAAATTCATGGGAATATACACACTTCACTAACGCATTAAAAAACAGACACACTTCCTCCGAGGAAAAAATGTTATTGCGATATTAAAATTATATTAATAACTTCGGATAAAATCATTTCAATACAATTTATTACAATAAAATGTCAATTGCGGAATTGGTTAAAAACTGAATTATGGACCGCCCTATCATCTGTAATTTTTGACAATCTAGTAGTAAGCATCCTGTCGTATTTTATTTGTCAAGAATTGCTCTTTAATTCATAGACTATAAAATTATCCTAACCTATCCAGAACAACGGGGCGCGTTCCATAACTGCATTACGACTTAAACATAGATATTGTACAACTACAGCTGACTTCAGAGTAGAACATCAAAAAGTGTGACGGATGAATTAATGGTACACATTTGTTTTCTAGTGGCCAAAAAATACTACTCTCTACGTATACAAGAATATTTCGTTTCAAGAGCATTAACTTTTAACTAAAAAAGAATTTCCATACGCCTAGGTTGATTGCAAAACATTGAACAGTCAAAGATTGGTGATAATATTTATTGTAAACAAAACTTGATGATATTGTTAATTTTCAAAATAACACAATGAACTTTTTTGTTTGACAGAAAATTAATTTTTCGTTTCATAGTTTTGGCTAGGGAGTGAATTTATATCAAACAATGTCTTTGTGTTAGCCTTGAAAAACGTTAATGATAAACTTGTGCTACAATAAATAAATAAAGTCCATATCATCATAATTGATATATTTTTTTAATAACTAAAAAATATTGTTTCCTTCGCATAATAATAACGTAACCCTACTATGTTCTGAAAGCTTCCACCACATCCCTAGGTCCGATATAGAAACTCTCGGTTTCCATTAGGACTCATGCATTCAAAACTTTTATGAACAAAATCTTAAACTTCGACTTTTTCACTTATCCGACCTACGCCAGCCGCGGCAAGGTCGGATAAGTGAAAAAGTCGAACAACACGGAATATGATAAAAACGACATTAAAAATGTGTTAATTTCATTTGAACATCGAAAATTTTTCAAATATGTACATGTAACATAACTGAATGTAACGAACTAAAACATTAAAATGCACTTACGGCAATGTAATAAAACATGTTTTACAGTAGGTACATACTCACATACAATTCAGTGAACTACGAAACAGTCGGGAAAAGAAAAGGGACATTGCCCCGGTAGGTCGGATAACTCGGAGGGTCGGATAACCGAAGATCGGATAACCGAGATTCTACTGTATCGGTATTCAATCAATCATGCAAAGTTCTTCGAAATCAAAGATAAAAATAATTCATTTTACTTTCAAAGCCCTATCAGCGGGTATGTAAGTTAATAATTTATAAATACTTACTAGTGTGTACAATTCACCACCATGTCACCCAGGGTGACAACAGTAGGAAAGTTAGTAACTCTACTAGAGGACCCTAGCCCCATTAGGAAACCACCCGCACCGAATCCAAGTGACTCTGAAATCTAGCTACCGCTTATGCAACGCCGCTTAGGGAAAAATATCCTTTTTAGACCTTCAATCAGAAATTTGTGCCGTCGACAAGGTGGTTATCGAAAACATCAAAAAGAAAGTCCTCAAAAATCTTTGTCGAAACATTACTTTTCCTTGCTTTTAGACCAAAATCAGTGAATTGATGAATCTGTGAATCAATGAGCCAGTAAACAGCTCGGCGTTAGTGAACGAGATTCACTAAAAAATAGGTATGTATGTGTACATATCGCTCACTCCTTTCAAGAACGTCATAAATCAAAAAACTTGATTTTCCAGGAGAACGTTTTTAAAGTTTAAAAATATAATACAATGTATTAAAAATATATATATATATATAAAAGTTCAGTAAGTGGCTCGATATTTATCGAGCCACTTACTGAACTTTTTACCGTGCAACAGATCTTTTTAGGTAAAACCTGAAGGTTTTTTCTCCATTTGTAAAATATTTAGTTTATTTAAAAAAATAATTGAACAATACCTTTTCTTCAAAATGCAAAAACAACACTTTCTGCCCTGTAGCGGGTAAATATTAAGCTAAAAATATGCCGCTTTTGCTGGGATATAGTACATTTTCTAGGCATTCCGAAAACATGCACAACTGAAAATTGACGATTTTTGATTTATGACGTTCTTGAAAGGAGTGAGCGATATGTAATAACGTTATGTGTTTAGTACATAGAGCAGTGATCGCCACACGATCGACACTCGTGAGCTACCAGTAGATCGCCGAGGCTTTTTCGGTGGCACACGTTGGATATTAAATTTGCATAGTACATTTTATTATCATGTTTATTTTTATTATCACCTGTTTTAAATTATTATTTTGTTTAAACATTATATTTTATGTTTTTTTTGTTAATCTGATTTTCTAATTTATTTGAACTAATATAAACATATTGAATTGTATATTACGTTAAGGGCCGATGATGAAAAAAAAACTATAAAGAGGGAATTTGTACAGGTAGCTCACCAGACAAGTTCAATTTCTGTAGCTCACATCCTTATTGAATTTGGAGACCACTGATTCATCGAATATTTTACCAATGGCCAATAGCAAAAGCAGTTGAATATTGTTGAACTGTCGAAATTTTATGTTTAGACTGCTGTTTTTGCTTCTAATGTAAATGCAAAATAAATTATTCCACGAAAGAATGGCGTATTTACTACTTAAATGTTATATATCATATATGTACCAACAGCTGACTAAATTATTTTTCCAAATAAAATTTTCGGAAATTCCTGCCTTTGATTCTGTATGCTTTTGTATTCTACCAGATTAATATAGGTATAGATCAGTGGCTCTGAACCTTTTTGATTTCAGGGAGCACTTTTGATAAAAAGGAAAGTTTGCGGTAGGTACACCAAAACTAAAGATTCAAAAAACATACAAAGAAAACTTGTATTAAAAATAAATTTGATTAGTTAACTTTTTATTTAGGGTTAAAATTGCAATTATTATAAAGATACATAAAAAAATATATACTCCGATGAAACTTTTTGCAGAGAAAATTATTTAATCTGACACCTGACCTTATATCAGCTTTTACAAATTACAGCGATATTTGGTCTAATATTTGATATAGCTACTCTTATTTCTTCATCCAAATTGCTAAGTCAAGGGTCCCAAATCCTTTCAATGAACCTACCATTGATAGAGCACCGTCTGTATAAATTGCTATACAAAACTCTCATGATATTTTCAGTTGTTCTAAGTATGATTATATAGAATAAAAGATATCTTGACCGCTGTTGTGAGGTGAGCGCACACAACTTCACTTTGCAAGGGTGCTGCCAGCTAGCGATTATATTTGCAACTTAAATCGCATTGTAAATGAGCCACTTTGTTTTCATAATTTTGCGGAGCACTTGCAACAAACTTGCGGAGCACCAGTGCTCCGCGGAGCACCGGTTAAGAGCCACTGGTATATGTAGATGTTCAGTTTGTAAGTTTCTTTGAATAGGTTGGGTGTGCCTTGCCGGTGTTTACCTACAAAAAGTTGTAAAAATGGCTGTTATCGGTGATATAATTTCTCTTAATAATCCATTATACAAAACATACATTTTTTACGTTTGCATTCTCACGTTGAAAATGTTGTTAATGTCAATGTTGACTGGCAGACAGCGGTATTCCAAAAAGGTATGTTTTGTAGCAAGTTCATGGACACGGTGTTTACATCTATGGCAAGGAAGGCGCAATTTTTAAATGCAAAACTGATTTGAAATGCAAAACCATCCAAAAATATACATAACTGTATTTTTTTTAGTTCTGACGTAAATCGTTATAGAGAAAAGTTTTTGGATGTTTATTATTAACATTGAATGAATTCATTTGAATGCATCAAAATTATTGAATATGTTTTTATGGCTATAAATATCCTAATATGCCAAAATATACGTATTCGTGTAATCGTAATTGTTCTGATAAAATAGTAATGTCGCACTATATAGATACCATTATCTCAGTTTTGTCAGATACTCGCAAATATTACTAGTAATAATTGAGAGTATATTAACCTAAAAGGTTGTATGCACCCAGTAAAATAATAAAATGCTCATTACCTCGATGTACAATGTAATACACGCAAGCTAGCACGAGCACAGGTGACCTCGAGGGCCCTAATCTTATCGTAGAATTTTGTCCTACATTCCTCCTCTTTTTCATTGCCTATATAGATGTGTGCGCTTTGATCTCCTTCAATTACATCATCTGTATCCCATAAAATTGCACTATGCACCATTTGGGTGCGGATATGGTTTAAACGAGATTCACTAAAAATAGGATCTTGTCACTCAATCAATGCGTATGTGTGTAGTACCCACAACAAAAAATAATAGAAGAGTGCCGACTGCGCCCCAACACAATATGTATGTTTACATCATATAACAATGTGTAATAACGTTCCTTGTAAAGTAGAGTAGTCATCGAGTATTCGACCAATGGCAATAGCAAAAGGAAGTGAACATGGTGAACTGTCACGTCCGTAATAAATATATTTTTTGCTAGAAAAACACCTATATTACCGTCCAACAAAATAATATAGAAATTATTTTAAGGAAAGAATTTAATAATCAAAATAATCCTTCTAATATTTATGTACCCGCTGTGTGTATATGTAATGGTAGGTAGGTATATTTTTTACGTGAATTTGTATGAAGAGTCAACTCATCAAAACATCAAAAGAATATGTTAAATGCATAGAAGCAAAAGCACCTTTCTGCTATCGCAGTGATTTGGAGAAAACAAATAAAATGTAGTTGCACTCGATGCACTTTTCATACATCTCCCAGAAGGTATTCAATATTAAAATGACAATTGGACTTATAAAACTTTAAAATACAGGTGTTTAGTAAAACATTAAAATTACGAATCCTCAAATTGGTTTTTTTTTATTCCAAAATGCATAAGGTTGCTTCTAACTTATATGTCAAACAGTCATTTTAGTTGTTGATATTTCAACTTCAAAAAAAAATGGAAGTCGAAATAACTTTCGGGTCCCAGTCTACTTGGACAAAATCCAGATTTGCGAACAAAGATTTGGACACACTCAAAATATTGAGTCTGTATTTTGTGTATAGCCTGCTGTTTTTGCTTTTTATATAAATGCAAAATAAATAATTCCACGAAAGAATGACGCATTTACTACTGAAATGTTATATACCAACTGCTGACTAAATTATATTTTTAAATAAAAATTTCGGAAATTATTGCCTTTGCTTCTATGTATACGTTATACTACTCGGCCAGATAAATAATGGTCTACGTTCAGTAAATATTATATATCTCTGTGAATAGGTTGGGTGTGTCTTGCCGGTGTTTACCTACAAAAAGTTGTAAAAATGGCTGTTATCGGTGATATAATTTCTCTTAATAATCCATTATACAAAACATACGTTTTATACGTTTGTATTCTCACGTTAAAAATGTTGGTAATGTCAATTTTGACGGGCAGACAGCGGTATTCCAAAAAGGTATGTTTTGTAGCAAGTTCAGGTGTGTTGATCCATGGAAATCAAGACGCAATATTTTTTAAATGCAAAACTAATTTTGACCATCCAAAAATATTTTTATACATAAATACAAAACTATTTGATATTTTTAGTCCTCGCGAAAATCGTTATAGAGAAAAGTTTTTGAATGTTTATTAACTTGAATGCATCAAAATGATAAATTTTTTATGGCTATAAATATCCCAATATGGCAAAATATACATATTGATGTGATCGCGATAGTTCTGATAAAATAATAATGTGGCACTATTATATAATATAATTATATAAATACTGCCTGCGTGGTGCAATGGTTAACGTGTTTAGCTACCGTGCTGGAGGTCCGGGTTCGATTCCCAGGGGGGGTGAAAATAAATATTAGTGATTTTACACTCCATTATTTATTTAATATTACCCTGGATAGGTCCCTGAAGCGCATGAGTGGTCACCTTACCTTCATGTAAGTAATGATTAAGATAACACTGCGTCAATACGATGCAGTGCCCTATGCACCATTGGGTGCGGATAATGGTTAGAAAATATTGTATATATCTTCTGACAAAACGGAGATAATAGTATCTATATTTCTTTAATATGCTATTACCAATCCCTTATCCGCATCCCAATATGCATAGGGCGCTGCATCATATAAACACAGTGTTATCTTATCGTTAACACATGAAGGAAAGGTGATCAGCCCTCTGCTTAGGTACCAGTCCAGGGAATAAATATTAGAGTAAAATATGTATCGCTTATATTTATTTGACTCCCCCTTGGTAATCGAACCCGGGACCTCCAGAACGGTAGCCGAGTGTGCTGTGCTGATCATGACACTACGGAGGCAGTATGCTATTACTAATGCCTATTTAATAAAAGGTTACAAGATATCAAAATTAATCTCTTAACAGAGTAATCGAACTGTTAGCGTTATCATTTTTTTTGCTTCTCTAGTTAGTAAACCGCGGCTGTAACGATCGGTAGTGTTTTTTTTAACCATTTCTTCGGGTGTAATTAATCAAAATTTTCTGAAAATGGCACTTATCGGCAATATAATTTCTTTCAATAATCCCTTATACAATACGTACGTATTTTACGTTTGCATTCTTACTTTAAAAATGTTGATAATGTCATTTTTGACTGGCAGACAGCGGTTTGATAAATTGGTAAGTTACCACCGGGATCGCGATTAATATTGTTTTTGGCTAATATTTTATTGTATGTTAACCCTGGAATGTCACCTGTCCTACCGTCTTCTAGCCTTCGCGTGATTTGCGATTAAGATATAACTTATTTAGTACAGTACCCAATGGATCATTTTCAGACGAGAGGAATATCTAATTTAACATACTCAACCTATAAAGGATTGTATTAGACTCGTTTTGTGTTCATATCAGCCGATATAATCAATATTTTCATTCATTATTTTCTTTTGCAAAATTTGCCTTTGTAAAAACGTTGTTTTCGTAAATTGGCAACGAATGACGTCATAGAAACGAATCCACACTACTAGTATTACAGCTCTATAAAGCAGATACATAAAGGGATACGCCCCATAACACACCCGATAACGTAAAATTTGATGACGTATAGCGTTGTCCGTTTTTCGTTTTATTCAAATATCTAAAGTTTAAACCTTCATATTCCCTTATTTATCTACAGATTTCAGTAAGAATCGTATCGATAGTCTTGTGATTTTTCATATTAATTTATTAGCCAATAATATAACATCACGAGAAAAATCCATTCACCACTGGGCGTAGATGTTTTTTTTTCATTTTGAAAATGTTTCATTTTGTTCATTTTTATTTGGTTTAAAAATATTTTTTCATAATTTGATATTTGAAACTCCAGCTTGCTAAAATAATCCATACATTAAAAAATACCAAAACGGGATGATGGTGTAAATATTTTACCGACATTGTATTCATTGAATTATGTATTTACTAATTTTTATGCACTAAAGCTACAAAAAAAACCACTCACATATACAGTAATGTCTACACATAACTGTCCGCTATTGCTATAGGTACCTGTTGTACCCGTGTATAAAGTCCAATATCCAAAGTTCACAGCAGGAATTTGAGATGGATGTTTGATACAATCGAAATTTCGAAGATCGATCTTTTTACATTTCGCTTACTCCTTTCAACAACGTCATATATCAAAAAACTTGATTTTTCAGGAGATCGTTTTTAAAGTTTAAAAATATAATACAATGTATTAAAAATAAGAATCAAGCCACTTGTTGAACTTTTTAAAGTGTAACAGATCTTTTTAGGTAAAACCTGAATGTTTTTTCTCCATTTGAAAAATATTTAGTATTAGCGGGTAAATATTAAGTTAAAAATATGCCGCTTTTTCCCCAGCAAAAGCGGCATATCCCAATATAGTACATTTTCTGGGCATTCCGAAAACATGCACAACTGAAAATTGACGATTTTTGATACATATGTATATGTCATATGACAAGGTTGAAAGGAGTGAGTGATTTATTAAAATGTTTCAAGAAAATGTCACTAAAATTCTCCTGTCATTATATCTCGAAAAATTCTTACTCAAAATCAAATTGATGCATGTTAATTTAATGTTTAAAATAATGATTAGTATCGTGCAACTTATTTTAAATTAAATAAATGTTAAAGAAAAGAGTAAAATATGATTATATCAGTATGACAGGCGCCGTGGCGTAGTTGGGTAGACGCTCGACTGCGAAACTGGTGTCGCGGGTTCGATTCCCGCCAATTTCAAAATGAATTCAAGAAAGATTTATATTCAATTGGTCTGGGTGTTTGTGATGTATTTTTCACATTTACCTCCCCTATCCTTACTATCCAACCTGCAGACAAGCATCTCAAATACACGCTTTGCGGGTTATTTCTTTAAAATAAAATTTTAAAAAATATACTTGATTACCTACTCCCATCATACTCAATATATCGTGACGAGTGAAATATCTAACATTTTTTTAATGGAGTTTATATGTATATATTTTTTAAATAAAAACGATGGACTGACAGTGGTCAGCGATAGAGTTGACATTACGACGCTAATAAAAAGTGTTCATATGAATAATTTGGATACGGATTTTGGCATTTTGGTAGTGTTTCTCTGTTTCCGGGCGGGGTCAGTCGTGTAATTCGTCTTCAATCGGGTGTCGACCACAAATCTGTTAAAATGCCTGTTATCGGTGATATAATATCATTAAATAATCCACTGTTCAAAACATACGTATTTTACGTTTCCGTTCTCGTTTTGAAAATGTTGACAATGGCAATTCTGACTGCTAGACAGCGGCTTTCTAAAAAAGTAAGCTTTATATGTAAAACATATTGTTTACGAATACACCCTATTTCGACGCATCTTTTGTACACGTAATATTTATTCAGGGCTAGCACGAGCGTTAAAATTCAAGGCCAACTCGAGAAATTGGTCTGGGGTCATATGATTCCTATTAGAATATATGTACATTATATGTTTTTTGTTTCTGTCGTTCATGTCATAGCTGAAAAATTATTTATTGCATCCGCATCGGAGCTTAACATTTTTTTTTTAAATATCTATATCTATAGTATTTTAATATACATATTAAAAATGATGGATAATATTTAAAATGTACCTTTAAGATACAAATTATAAATGAAAGATTTGATTTTCATGAAAGATTGTAAGATTTTCGAACAATTTCGTTTTTTTTCCTGAATATTTTTTTTGAGGTCCTAATCAAACAAAAACTTATTAAAACGTTATCATCAATTGTTGGGAAAGAGAATGGAGGAGGAATAGGTGGTAGGAAAAGGAAAACAGCAGTACTAACTATGGCGCTCGGAATTGCGTACCCGCACTCGTATTACCTCCCATTGCTTACGAGAATAGCCGTGGCCATTTTATTTCATAAGTTATTGTTAATTACCAGGGCAGAGATTTCATACGGAAGTTACCGATTTAACTGTGAAGTGTAGATAACTTTACATCTGGCTTTTTATTTCTAATGACTTTGGCATTTCGAAACCGCTAGTGGATCCGTCTTGTAAGGAAGTCAGTCATCCCTTTTTTATGTAATATTTGCTTTGTAACAAATTTAAACATTAACTTCCATATCTAATCCTATCTTAAATATAAAATACAATAACTACTGATGGTAGGTGTTTGGCTTTTGGTATTCGTTAAATATAGAAACCGCTTTGTCATGATTAATCAAATAATATTTTTTGTTCATTCTTATCACTCTTGTTATCAACTTAATACCTACATAATATGAATATACATAACAAGAAACAATTTTGTTTTATATTAAATAAAATTAAATACTTTTATCATATCAATTAATATAAAGTATACATTATTTAACACATTGACTGCCATGGCAATATTCAGAATTACAGTCTAAAAAGCCAAATTCATTTAATCATATTACATTCTTAAATGAGATTGGCTTCTTGATTTTGTATTCAATTATTAATTAATTTTCTGTTACAATGATTAAAGAAAACACTTCGTTTTTTACCACTTGAGTTTTATTATAGACTACAAGTGTTTTCTTTAATCATTGTAACATGTCTTACCACAAAGTTAATGCCGAAACAATAAATAAAATTTTCTGTTCATGCAAGCCAGCATTAATTTTTTGTTCTCTTCCCAGAAGCCATCTATCCATAGTAGCACTGATATAGTAGAAATTTTATCGTAGCTGCACGAATATGGCAAGTAAACATATTACGAGATAACTCGTAGTCGGCACCCTAGCAAGGTACTTAATCTACGAGTTATCTCGTAGTTGGCAGTCAACGTGTAAAATTAATTAAAAAATGTTCCTATTGATATCTCAATATATAAGGATATAAAAATAATAAAATTGAAATTGGATATGGGAGCCTAGGCATTAACAGAGCTTACAACTTTGTCATGAGCTGGTTTATGTGATCACTTTATACACTGAGTAATATTTACCATTCTATCCATGATCGACAACTGCTGATTGATAGATGCTGATGACACATCGCTCACTCCTTTCAATAACGTCATATATCAAAAATCGTCAATTTACAGTTGAGCATGTTTTCGGAATGCCCAGAAAATATACTACATCCCAGCAAAAGTGGCATATTTTTAACTTAATATTTACCCGCTACAGGGCAGAAAGTGTTGTTTTTGCATTTTGAAGAAAAGGTATTGTTTAATTATTTTTTTTTAAATATTCATAATTTTTTTAAATGGAGAAAAAAACATTCAGGTTTTACCTAAAAAGATCTATTGCACAGTAAAAAGTTCAATAAGTGTGTTGATATTTATTTTTAATAAATTGTATTATATTTTCAAACTTTCTCCTGAAAAATCAAGTTTTTTGATACATGACGTTGTTGAAAGGAGTGAGCGATATGTGAAGGAGTTCAGTGTGAAGTATATTACTGCAATATGGGATAAGAAATAGAGGAGGAATAGCAGCAATCACTAGGGCACTCAGAAATAAATCATCCATAATCGTATAACCTTGTGAATGTTGGTGTCTCAAGTCGCTGGGAATTTGTATGGGTTTTTTAAGACTACATAGACACTGTTTTCCTTTTTAAATTTGCGGTTATATTTATTATAGTTTTGGTATGCAGAAAAGGTTAGAATAGCAATTGTTGATTGATTACTTTTATCTCTAAACTGAGATTATGATCATTCTGGTATAGTTTGTAGTTTTCCATAACTGAAGGCACGTGAATAGCGTCAATAAAATAAAAATGATTTGATTAATAAAACATTACTTATGATGTTTTATCTTGATAAAAATTATGTAACTAAATACTTCGGTTTTGTTAGGCTGCACTAATTATACAATACCTTATGAAAATATAACAGAAACCAACACAAGTTAAGTAAGCAGAAACCATATTTCGTAATTTGTAGCTAGTCATAAACAAAACTTCTTAAATTTAAATTAGACATTTCAGTAAATTAAATTTGATTAGAAAATAGTGTAAAATATTAATGTGCAATAAGTAAAAAATGATAGATTGTATTGTCTGAGAAATTATTGTCTTAGAGAAAGAGAGAGAGAGAGAGAAAGCATCATCCACGGGGGAGGGGTTTCATTAGACACCATTAACAATAAATATGGGAGTCGAACACTGCAATATATCGTTCCAAACATTTTTAATTTGTTACCGACGGAGGTTAGAGGTCAAAATGAAATATGGAAAAATGGCGAAATAAAGGAATGGGTAAATGATCAAGAGTTAATTCTATGAAAATTGTAAAATAGTTTAAATCCCTTATTTTTTCTCTCTTTTTTGTGTGTATATTAAAAGGTTAAAATGGATTAAAAACAATAAAAAATGTATATAAAAAGAACTCCACTAAGAAGATACACAAGATGGCTTGGTGGGGTCTCTGCAAAAAACATTTTAAATATGTTTAAAATTGTTCTTTAAATATTTATTTATACATTTGTATACAATTTATGTAATAAAAATAGTAATAAAAAAATTAAAATCCAAAATCTATCGGCTCACATAGAAAAGGTTAATAAATATGTCCTATTAAAGTATTCAAAACCTTTCCAGGCATTCGCAAACCCTGAAGATGCAATGGGAAAGGGAAAAGTGCGAGTGGATGAAGATGTGGAACGTGTCAGAAGGTAATTTCTAAAGAATACCTCAAAAACTAAATGTTGAACTACCAAACCTGCTTTTAATATGGAATTTCTGTGTAAAAAAACATGTCTTCAAAAACAGCTTGAAACTGCTTTTAGAATTTTTAATTATGTATTTATCTGTAATTTGTATTCAAACAGCTCGAAACTATCTTGAATATTAAATAATTTTTTATTTCGCATATCAATTTTTAAATCGCCATGAATTTTTACCAGCATTTTTTAATAGTATGAATTTAATTAGAAGGTACCGTAGAACGGGGCTACTTGAACTTTGATGTGTTACTTGAGCCCAGTACAAAAAAAATATTTAGATCTGTATTTGGTCTACAATAATGAACGTATCGACATGATTCATTTTTTCCCTGATAGGTGACCACTTATTGTCACAATATGTTCATTATTGTAGACCAAATACAGATTTTAATTTTTTTTGTACTGGGTTCAAGTAACACATCAAAGTTCAAGTAGCCCCGTTCTACGGTATGTAGTTATTTAATTTATAGGTGCCTATTCATAAAACAAGTGAAAATCTAAAATAATTTAACAAATATTTATTAAGCTTTAATAAAATTTTAAAAATAAATTTTATTTAATATCGGATCGAAGTCAGTTATCTTAAACTTTTAAATCATAAATAATTTTATATATCAGCACATGTCATTTGAACCTTTACCTGACCTTGATTGCTGATTTTTACTTACTTTTTTTTCATATATTTTTTTAGGGCTCACTTGAACGACTTGGAGAACATCCCCGTATTTATGATAGTGTCGGGTCTGTACATCCTGACCAGCCCGGCCGTGGGGCTAGCCACCATGCTGTTCCGGGTGTACACTGTGGCGCGGATCATGCACACACTGGTGTACGCTGTTGTGGTCATCCCGCAGCCCGCCCGCGGCCTTTCCTGGGGTATCGGATACGCCATCACCATCTATATGGCTGTCTCCACTCTCATCTTCTTCAAATCCGGCCTATAATCTGCCAACTCTGGAAGACAGTGGCAGCATCAGTGCACAATAAAGAAGTTGAAATCTTTTATAAATACATAATTTGACGTGATATTGCACTATGACCTATCTCAAGAACAAATTATTTTGCAAAAATACATTAAATTATTCAATTTTTATTTATTTTTGTTATTTCACACATCTCTTAACCTCTTGGTAAGTCTGTTCTTGTGAATTCAACCGTTTCTGCCCTGAGGAATTTTTGTACATTTTTAAAAACGTTTTGTTCACTATATTATAAATTAACCTAAAATTTAATAATGTGAATAAAAATGTGATTGTGTCAGAGATAAAACTGATCTATTTTGAAAAATAGATCAGTTTGATCCTGATCAATAATCCTGCAGTAATTTCAACAATTATATTATTTGTTTTTACAAATGGTATGCAGTTTCATAGTTTCAGTGTTTAAATGAGTATGTAATCAAATAAATATATATAATTAAAAGCATTTTATATTTTTATACATATGTTTTCTGTTTGTTAATTTTAAATAAATTGTTTTAAAATAAACTGAGTATTTTTATGTATCAATAAATGTTTTAATCTTTTTTTTTTAATTATTTATTTGGTAGCCACCCAGTGAAAGGATGTTTCTGCCAGTGTCAAGTATTATTTTTATTTACAAACAAAATAATAATTAGAATTTATACAAAATTTCATAGTTTAAATGCGTTTCGATATTGTCTGTCCTAGTTAGGTCTCTTGGGTTGCAATCAAATCCATTTTAATCTTTATGCAAACATTAAAAAAAAAAACAGCAAATCTATGGTTATCTTCTCACTTCACAAATTATTTTGTATAAAAGCCTTTTATTTAAGCTCCGATTTCTTTATTTTCAATACACATTCTCACTCTTCCGAAACAATATGTTTATATAGGTATATTCATTCGATATATTATTTTGAGAAATAAAAAGAGTTTGTTTTTTTTGATCCACTCACATTTTTATTAACCAACTAGTTTCGGCAACAACCTGTTGCCCTCTTCAGGGTTTAATTTATGAGTCATAAATTAAACTTTAGTCATAAATTAAACCCTGAAGAGGGCAACAGGTTGTTGCCGAAACTAGTTGGTTAATAAAAATGTGAGTGGATCAAAAAACAAAGTCTTTTTACTTCTCAAAATAATATATCAATATGATCCACAAAGTTAATGCTTTCAATATTCAAAACATATTCATTCGACACTGACCTAATGACCTTCGTGGTATGAAAAAAGACCACCTTCAAAGAGAATGCTCATTTTAATAAGCTCAAACATTTTCTCTTCTATAAAATATTTTTGCCTTTATTGACATAGATAATTACACAATAATAAATGCAACAACAAAAAAACTTGCCCAAAAAAACTTTTAAAAGTGAAACCATGGGGCAAGTAAGCAATATCTTGCCTGCCTCATCCACTATATTTGTTACAACGAAAAAATACGGGATAGGATATAGGAACCCATGATCACAATTGGCATCAAAAATGTGATTTAGTTGGCTAGGCCATATGGCCTAGCACGTGCTTCGCATACTTGCCTTTAGCTCTTGCTAAAGCTTGCGTATTTCAGGACGTCTACTGCTGACAATTCGTCGGCAGCTCTTGTCTGAACTTCAGGATGCGGACCTGACTTGGGAGGATGCAAGGTAGCTGGCAGCTGACAGAAGAGCCTGGTGGCAGTTCGTGGACTCCATATGCTCCACATAGGGAGTAGATATGGATTAATGAATATATATCGTCATTTTTGTCCGCCTCCGTAATGTAGTGGTTAGCGCATCTGGCTACCATGCTGGAGGTCCCAGGTTTGATTCCCAGGGGGGTCAAAATTAATATGGGTGGCTTTTACTTTCATATTCAATCAATTATATCAAAATTTTCAGATACTTTGTCATTTACTGGTTTATCTCAATACTGTTCAATACCAAATAGTAATAATAAATACCTAGATCTTGCTTTAAGCTCTCTAAAATTAATCGTCACTAATTCTTCTAAACTCTAATCCCCGAATGTCGTCATCACTTTATGATCTTTACTCTACTTATCGATATAGAACCTTTGGTTTATACTCCAATGCCAAGGCAATCCCGTACAATTAAATTGTTTAGAAAAGCCGATTATAACATCATTAATGAATGCATGAGGAATATTGATTGGAACAGTGAATTTTTGAACCTCTCAACCAATAAGGCCGTAGAATTTTTTTACTGTCATTTAAGGGAAATTATAGCTATTAATGTTCCCACGAGAGAGTGCAATGAACATAATTCTTACCCAGTATGGTATAGCCCTGCTTTGATTAAATTATCCAGAAAAAAACTAAAAGTATTTAGAAAATGGAAGAAATTTAACAATCCTCTTGATAAATTTGATTTTGATATTTTACGCGCAAGACAAAAAAGAATGGCCAAGAACTGCTTTAAAATTTTTGTTAATAATGCCGAGTCAAAAATAAGCCAAGATCCTAAACAATTTTGGAATTTTGTTAAAAACAAGCGTAAAAATAAGGGTTTGCCGCAAACCATGACTCTTGGTGACAGTATAGCAGATGATCCCAAGGAAATATGTGAGCTCTTTTCCGAACATTTTGTTTCTTCATTCAATCATCATATCCCTAGTTTACCCTTACCTTATACAAATTTACAAATAAACAATGAGGTTATATCAATATCTACTATCTCCGTCTCTTTAAAAATGATTATTAGTATTATTAAAAATCTTTCTAACAATGCAAGTGGAGGAAGTGACAATATTCCTTCATATTTTATAAAAATGTGTTGCTACGAGATTGCAAAACCTCTTTTATTGCTTTTTAAAGTTTCGTTAAACGAAGGAGTATTTCCAAATCTATGGAAATGTGCAAACATAACTCCAATATTTAAATCTGGTTCAAAAAACGACATCAAAAATTATCGCCCTATCTCTAAACTTTGTATTATGAGTAAAATTTTTGAAAAAATTATTTACAATAAATTATATAGCGCTGTTAAGGGCTCAATTATAGAGAATCAACATGGCTTTGTAAAATGTAAATCTGTGACATCTAATCTCACGGTTTTTTTGGAGTTTGTGTTAGGGGCAATGGACAAAAGAAACCAAATAGACGCAATTTACACAGACTATTCCAAAGCTTTTGATAGCGTTGTACACAAGATACTATTAACTAAACTGTCGAGTTTGGGTATCCATGGTGATCTCTATAGTTGGTTGGTTTCCTACCTTAGTGACCGACTCCAGTCTGTGGCAATAAATGGGTTTGTCTCAGAGGTTGTAAGCGTACCCTCTGGAGTACCACAAGGATCACACTTGGGGCCCTTACTCTTTTTAATTTTTATAAACGATATTGGCCAATGTTTTAGATTCGCTGATCTCTTGCTCTTTGCCGATGACATGAAAATATATTTTGAAATTAATTCACTACAAGACTGTATTAAACTCCAAAGTGACCTCGAGAGACTTAGCGAATACTGCAAACTTAACCATTTAAAATTAAATACTAACAAATGCTTTGTGTTGACATTTTCTAGAAACAAACTTAAAATTAATCACAATTATAAGCTAGATAATCATATTCTCTCTAGAGTCACCGAGATCCGCGATCTCGGTGTTATATTGGACTCTAAATTAACTTTTGAAGCTCACGTCGACTCGATTGTCAAAAAAGCTTATCAAATGTTGGGCTTCCTGTTTCGTTTAGGCAAAGAATCCACCAATATACATACTCTTAGATTATTGTATTATACTAACGTAAGGAGCCATTTGGAATTTGCTTCCCCCGTTTGGAACCCTCAATATAAAAAATACATCGATCGAGTTGAATCTATTCAATCAAAATTTATATCATACTGTAAATTTGCGATGAAAGTTCCAGAAAGTGAAGCAAGTGACTTTATTACTAAACTTAACCTAAAATCACTTAAATTCCGACGAAGCATGGCCAATATTATATATATTTACAAAATCATTAATAATCTTGTTGACTGTCCACAGCTTTTGTCACAGATTGGGTTTAGGGTTCCTGGGACCCAGACAAGAAACAAAAGTATTGTTCACGTTCCGAAATGTAATACCAAGTCATATCAAAATTCTTTCATTAACAGAACCTGTTATTTAATTAATAATAAATATGAGAATACCGATATATTCAATATTACACTACAATCCTTTAAGAAAGTAATTGAAGAATCCTTTAATCTTGAAAATAGTATGTAATTATTATTGCTTATTTGTATATATATATGTATGTGTACCGTGTACCTATGTGCGCATGCGCATGCATATCACGTTCATGAAATTTAATTTAATTATGTTTATGGAAAAAATAAGTTACACTACTTTTCATTTAAGGCACTATCATACCAGTGAATGGTGTATGCATTTCTACATGTAATTATGAACATTGGTATGTATGCGCACAGAAACAAAAAGGTACCTTACTTATTTGTAACAATTATGTTAAAGCCTGTAATTGGACATTACAAATATTACTTAATTGAATGTATATTTATGTTATACTAAATTGTCTGTTGGCCTTACAATAAATAAATAAATAAATAAATAAATAAATATTTATTTAATGTCTCCCTGGACTGGTACCTGAAGCGCAGGGCTGATTACCTTGGCTTTGCACAATTAACGATCAAGTTAACACTGCCTCAATATGATGCAGTGCCCTTTGTACCATTGGGTTGCGTTTATACGCAATATAAGGGTTAGAAGAATAATTGTAAAAAAAAGGTTATGCAACTATTCATTATTTATCTTATCAGTTGTGGAGTATGTTTTTTATTAGATACTTGAAGATTGCTATTAAGACCAGTGAACACCAACATCGGGCCCAGCAAAAAATTTTAAATGGCCCACCAAAAATTCCCATTTTCTGCGTACAAATAATTTCATATTGAGTATTTCTTTTTTCATGCTGTCAATATTATTGAGATATTCATACATTATAATAAATATTTTTATGTTATGGAATAAGCATACGTAAATTAATATTCTAATCAGAATAAGATTTTGTTTTTCATGTAGCCCCCCCTCTCTCAGGTTTAAAAAAATTATCCCTATATAAATGAGCTACTTACTTTAAAAATTATCCATATGAATTGTGTATTTTTGTTTGAATTGCGAAATATCCTGTTATGTGACCTTTCCAGATATTTTATGTCATCATGTGATCGGGTATGTTCATAAAAAAAAATACCTATTCTCGGATATAATAAACAAATTCAGTCGGTCCCGTCTTCCTCATTGTAACCGACTTCGACTGTACTTTACATTTGTATTCTCATTTTAAAGATATTTTTACATAATTTCATATTTTTTGAAATTGAATGAAAAAAATGGTGTTTGCACCAGGTAGATAATTTTTTTACTGACATTGTATTTCATTACAAATTTAGATTCTAAATTCTAATGTTAATTTACCTTGTACCGGAGTGCTTGGCCTGCAAAAAAAACTATGGACAACAAAGTCCAACCAAAGTTCATAGTTAATAAACAGAATATAGGGTTACTCAATACAAACACAAATTTCAAAGATTTATCTTTTCTATCTAAAAAGAGAGATGATTCTAATTTTTTTAAAAATCACATTATCTTTCTCGTTTACTTATTTTTTCTACCTCTGTAATGTAGTTGTTAGCGCATATAGCTACCGAGCTAGAGGGGGTTATAATTGATAATCTAACCCGAGAGGGTTAGATTATCAAGGGGATTAAAACAATTGAGTGATTTTTTACCTCTTGTTTTTATTTACAAAAGTGAGTTTTTGTAATAATTTATAAGTTACTTTTTATAATTACAATAAGGTTTATCAGTATAGTTGGTAAGTTATTAAAGATTTAGATACAATTTTTGGAATAAAGAGTTTAATTTCTTTTTGCGTTGTAGGCCTTTGGCATTTAACCAGTGATATCTTTTCAGATCTGGCTAATAAATAATAAAATTAATCTATCAAATATGATTAATGGATATCAAGTTTAAAATAAAGAAAAGTGATGAATCACTTTTTATTATTAAAATCATGTTAATGGACACTGCAATATCTAATACTCTTTTTACATATTCTTTTTTTACTTTAAGCAACCAGCTGCCAGTGGTAAATGGTAGAGTTGACTGGTATGCTGATGCTGTAGCTACATAGTACTAATAGTAGTAGTTATATAAACTTGTTGAAAGGAATTAGTTTTTGAGTTAAGGACACTAAGCAAAGTATTTTTATAATTGAAAATTATTTTGAATGAATATGTTTACTACATACTTCGATAGATCTCAGGCGAGACAACTTATTTTTCTTTATCTGGCCCCTACCCAAACCAAGTGGTGCAATAAGGCCAAGCATTAGAGCAACACAGTGTTAACTCATTGGTAGATTAATAAGGGCCTTGTGCCCCCGATTTTCGCATCCGGAAGATATTTGATGGAATACTGATATGGTGAATGTGCTAAGAATGAAGGTGTTGCTGATATCTGGGACAGGAAACAGAGATGGAATAGTAGTTACTACATGAGATGAAAAGAATAATAGAAGCAATGACTAGGGCACTAAAGGATTGCATACCCATACTCATAAACACTTATGCAAGGTAATGCGAAGGTACCTCAACCACTTCACACTCGGATTTTTTTCAAGAATTTGGTCCAAACGAATCTATTTTTTTTATTGCATTTTAATTATGCACTCGTAATTTTGAAACGTTTTTTGTGTTTAAAGATATGAAATGTGATTGAGCGCGGACATAACGCCAAGTGAACACACCCGCGCGTGTTCAGATCCACATCCAACGTAAAAGCTAATTGCGCTGACCAGTGAATTTTTCGCTCACAGCTCACGAGTGTGAAACGGTGAAAGATAATTTTAGATCCTTAAAAAAATATATGTGATTTTCTTAAATATTTGGCAACCCATCATCATATTATATAAATCCCCTGTAATCAAGGAAGAATTGGCCAGCCCTGTTTTAAATTCTAGTGAAGTACCTACGTAAATACTCAAAAAACCTATTTCATTACTTATTTCACTAGTATTATTATGAAATATGTGATGCTATATTCCAAACAAACTATATTAGAAAAAGTCTGAAACATTTATGAAGATATTGTTTTTACCCATATATTATATCATACATTCATATTTCATGCAAAGAACTTTACTATCTCATTAGTGTGCCAACTGGTTCAACACGAAAATGGTTGCTATTGAGAATATTTTGTCTTTTCAAAACCCTCTTTTCTTAACATATATTTTCTACATCAGCATTCTTGTTTTCAAAATGTTACTTATGTCACCTTTAACAACGAGACAGCGTTTAAAGAAAATGGTAAGTTCTTACTGTACTCAGTGGTGGGATTCAGCCGGTTCGCAATTTTAGGCACCGGTTGGTTAGAACCGGTGCCCTTAAACATTTTTGCCACACAATATTATCATTGAGATCATGTATCGGAGCTAATTTGATGACGATTGATTCGATAGGTCTCCCATTAGATACCTGGGACCCAGTTCCATCAGTACAAACTTGATTTAGAAAATGTAACCACACAGCTGATGACACTAGGATTAAAATAGGAAAATCAAAGCATGTAGACGACAACTAAAAGGCAATTTGGAAGTATTTAAATAAAACTGAGTGAATTATTTTTTAGTTATTTTCTTTTATGTACTGTTCATTATGTATTATTATTTTTTTAGTTATTTCATAAAGGATGTAGATACCTTTGTTACAGAGCTTGTATATATACGAGTATTATGATTTATATGTTTATATACTAAAACATTGTTACATTACTCTTAATTGACTACTAAATCTGTACCTACTATTATAATCGGAGCATTCTCAGTTATTATGTGAATGTTCTGTTTACGTGCAGAATGAAAAATAAATAAACTAAGTAACTAACTAACCATCACACCGCTTCTCCGCAGGGGTAGGCAGAGAGAATAGAACGCCACACCACTCTGTCTTTGCAAACATTCTTTGCCTCTTCCACGTTCATGCATCTCCTTATACGTATGTATGAGGAGATGCATGATGCATGAATAATCAGCGGGTATCCGCCGATTATTACGACTCCTAACCTGATCACTTTCAAGTATTTGGCATACCTGATCGTGCCATGTTTTTCTCGGCCTTCCTCGAAAAATAAATAAATGTAAAAATGTGTTTTTTAGGGGGGGGGGGTAGTACCTAAAGGGCGAACCGGTTCTTGAAAATTTTGAATCCCATCACTGATTGTACTGTATTTTAAAACATTTGGGAATTTCACAATAACATACACCATAGTTATATCTTATAACCTTTTAATTTACAATATTTTAAGATTATTATTTTTGATTTGATGATTATTTCAGGATTATCTCCGCTAAGGGGTGATTTTATACATTTTTTGACATCGCAACATAGATGAAGAAGAATATGGAAGTCTGGGCATTTACAGAGCTTACGACAGTCATAGGTTGGTTTGAGTGATCACTTTACACACGTGTAACATTCACCAATTCTACCCACGATTGACAACCACACTATTTAATTTTCAGAACCCCTAGATACTGTGTCGCGAGTTTGATCAATGTTGAGATGAAAGTCTGGAACTTCCAAATTCTTTTTTTTTTTAATTGAAAAGGTTAATTTTCCATTAAATTTATATTTTAATATTCCATTCAAATGTGTTCAACGTTGACAGGCTCACGCAAATCCCGAAGATGTAATAGGAAAGGGAAAAGTACGGCTGGATGAAGATGTGGAACGTGTGAGAAGGTAACCTTTAAAACTATATTTGATATTGAATAACTTTTCCATACAGCAAGTAATCTTAGAAAAAAACAAACATTTTAAATATTTCATTCATATTCAAATAGCTCATTCAAAGGAAGAAAAAAAAGTGTGATATTTTTTATCTTTGTATAATATCAAAAGAACAACAAAATTATATTTATTCTAGCAGAGTTTAACAACAACCTACTGCAAAAACTTTAAGAAGCGAGAAGCCTAAAGATGTCACCTTGTATTTTAATTCATTTATTCAAAATAGATTTGATACAGATTGACTTATAAATTTCTAATAATGAGCCGCTTAGGCTTACAGAAATAGTATGAAATTGATTTTTTTTTTCTAAATAATAAAAACACAAATATTTCTCTTTTAATTAAAAAAATTATAATAATTTTGTTCGGATGATAAAGTTAGTCCATACTCTCTTGCTAACTTCCACTTTAACAACTGCCAAACTGTGCAACCTCAAATATTTTATTTCAGGGCCCACTTGAACGATGTGGAGAACATCCCCATATTTATGATAGTATCAGGTCTGTACATCCTGACCAACCCGGTTGTAAGCACGGCCACCATGCTGTTTCGGGTGTACACGGTGATGCGGTTCATACACACGATAGTGTACGCTGTTGTGGTCGTCCCGCAGCCCGCTCGCGGCTTTTCCTGGGGTATCGGGTACGCCATCACCATCTATATGGCCGTCTCCACGCTTATCTTCTTCAAGTCCGGCCTATAGCCTACTTACCATAGTGCCATGTACACTGGAAGATGGTGATAGCATAAGTATATAAATAAACAAGTTTAACTCTTTTAAACCAAGTCTTTGTTTTGGATACACATTCTCACTCCTCTGAAACAATTTGTTTACATCGTAGTCGTACAGGAGAAAGTGACCAACTAACAAAACTTTTGCTTGGCAAGAAAGTAAACATCAATGCAGCGAGTCATTTTTAAGAAGTCAATATATTATACTTCCAAATTTGAAATTCTTTGGAATTTTTTTCAGGGCAATATTAAGCTAGTAAGATATCAAACAGTCAATGATCACGTTTTTGTAAAAAATGCGCTTGGTCACTTTCTCCTGTGTGACTACGATAAGTATATTCATTAATAACTGATCTACCAACTGTTCCATACCTTTGTGGTATGGAAAAGGACCACCTTATGCAAAGAAAATGTTTAATATAATAACATCAATCATATTTAATTTTTTTGCCTTTATTTACATAGCTAATTGACACACGAGTTATGATTAATAAAAAAAATTATAAAAGAAAGTTGCGCAACAATACTACAGGTGTAAGGATTTATAACAGCAACAAAAAAACAAAAAGTAAGAGTAAAACAAACAAAAAAATATTATTTATTAAGCCCAAAAAAAAGGTGAAATAAAAATGGGATAAGATAATGATATATGAAAACAAGGTATGAAATATACAAAACATCTTTCAGGGTTACTTGAATGAAAATCCAGCAACTTTCTACAAAACTTACCATTAAGAAATGCTAATATTACAAGTCGAGGTGTTTATAATTCAGATATCCATATATGTAGTTACTTGAAAATGGAGAGCGCTGGATTTGCTTCCGGTACCCTAAAAATTTATTCACTCGACATTTTTAATGCCACTTAATAACTAAATGAAGCGAACTATTATTGTCTAAATGGCGAAATTCCGCAGTTCTGTGCCAATCAACTGATAAATTTGATCACTATTTTGAAATGTTTATGAAAAATTAATGTTTTAAAGAAATGCTATCAATGTAGGGTCAATTGAAAGACATATAAAAATACTGATTGGTCAAATTATTATTACTGTGTCATTAACCATTAATACTGTGAATTTATAATAAAAAGTATACTACTCCTTGCAATGACTTTTTTAGCTCAAAAATACTGTGTATATTACAGAGATCACCAGTCGATATATAGATTAACAATTGAATAACCAGGAAATAATTCTTTTTATCAAAGATATTTATATTTTCCACAAATTAATGTTTCTGGTAAAAGACGATTTCTTTTCTCTTCATAAATATATTCCACTTGTGAGAAGAGTTCTTCGTAATAACTGGTAAGATGGCTCAAAAAATGGCAGACAATTTAGTAGTCAACCAAACCAAAACTGATGCACCTCTAAATTAAATAATTTATTATGCATCTAAATTCAGTACAAAATCCTTGAATAAAACACTCTAAACTGTAAAACTTTACATATATATTTATGTAAAGTTATATTTAACTTAACTTTATATTTGTTGGGTGTTTTTTTTTGTGGACACAGAAATGCGAGTGGATAATTTTGAATCAAAAAGTTCTCTCTAAAAATTGCAATATTAGTTTTAAATTTAACAAATTTAGAAAAAGAAAAAACAAACATTATTCTCAGCACAGCGCATGAAACTGAAAAGCATCAAGCCAAACACAAATTATTTTCACATAGCATGCGCCTTTTTCTTTCCACAACTGATATTCAAGATGAAAAAAAAGATTATTTACTATGATAGGAATTAAAGCAGCTACCATCAAAACCATGTTATATTATAAGAATTTTAATTTAATACTAAGAAAACATAACAGCCATTTAGTACATTATTTAATAGCCACGACAGTAATTTCTCAGTTTTCGCAGAGGTGACATTTATTGAAAAGGTATGAAATAGGAAAACTGCAAATATTGGGACTAAGCTAATGTGTGTAATCTTTCTATGAACATGTATGCATTTGACTGCTATAGCAGTTATCATAATATCCATACAAGTGAAAAAAAACTGCAGACACTGAGAGACAACTAGTTTGATTTTTCTTTCTAAATTTGTTAGAATCATTTAGATGTAATAAGTTACTTCTAAAAAGTGGTCATAGCTAAGGAGTGTGTAAAAACAAAAATGATTGGCATTGAGTTTTAACAAGTCAATATCAATTTGATAAGCTAGGACAAGCCTAGCTCACAAAAAACATGCAAAAATTTTCATTATGAGATGTATATTTTTTCTTTCTAAATTTGTTAGAATCATTTAGATGTAATAAGTTACTTCTAAAAAGTGGTCATAGCTAAGGAGTGTGTAAAAACAAAAATGATTGGCATTGAGTTTTAACAAGTCAATATCAATTTGATAAGCTAGGACAAGCCTAGCTCACAAAAAACATGCAAAAATTTTCATTATGAGATGTATATGAATAGGTACCACTAAAAAAATGTTTTTTCATGTCAAATTTATTTTTATTTATGAACAAAACAGGAAATTAAGTTTTGAATAAAAAGAAACCTCGCACTAAGTGGTTGACCAAATTTTATGAACAAGTGTCATTGTCTCTTCTCGAACTTAAGCGTTTCTTGGGTTCACAGAAAATAAAGGCGGCTAATTTATTAAGTGTTAACAATAAGATAATAAAACTAAACATTATTTGTACTATTCACATTCATGGCGCATTTCTATGATTTTCTAAATACATATCTTTTTGTTTCCCAAAGCTATTCCCGAGTACTCGGACAAATTGAAAACTTAAATCTAAATAGAAAACTGTCGCAATAAGTCTGAAATTACACCGGACAATATGTATTCTCGAGTTTACAGTAATATGTATAATAAACACCAGAACCGCCCACATTATTAGAACACTGATCAAATTATCTTTGAAGGTTTTTTGGCGACAACATGCCCAAACTATAGATGATATAAAAATATTATAGAAGGTTGATACCCTGCGATTATTCGCAGATGTTTTTAATAGAAAAATAGATTAATAAAAAATCACAAGACAGTCTGTCGGTAGTTTTTTTTTTATTGAAACCTGTAAAGAATAACAGAGATAAAGGGATGTTAATTTAAAATGAAATAAAAAAAAAAAGATTAAGGTAGAAGTATATCAACAGATTATATATACACAAGATGAGCATTTTGGGGTTTTGTAACTAAACATATAATTTTTTTAGAAAACATTGTTTTTTAGTACATAACAAAACTCTGGTCACTCATTATACACAAAAATATCAACACAAATAGTGTATTTAAAAAAAATCCCTTTATATTTGGGTATGTTAAATCTGATATTCCTACCAAGTGATCGTACCCTAATGAGCGATCACTCTACGACCCATTGCTAGTTCCTACTGACAACCCTACAGAAAAAAACATCCATGGGAGGCCTTCATATTGCTTATCCGATTGACCACTCTTCAGTTATACTTCAGGTACTGTTTCCAAGTACGCAGTTCACATCGGCGGTTCTAATGTTAATACAAGACTTGTGCAATTCATCTGTTTACTGCGATATGTAATCAACAAAATATGTATGAATGTTTTTGGTTGTAATAATATAAAAGCAATGATCAAAGTACGGATTACAAAATATAAAAACTGTTTGTTACACATGATTGAGTATAAAACAACATAAAAGATATGACCAAGGATTCAAACGAGCCTGTTAAAATTGCATCAAGTTAGGTGGTGTTACCATAACAAAAATAAATAATTTCATTTCTTTTTAGTATGGTATCCAGTATCTGAAACATTAGTACATCATTTTTAAAATCCTTTATAAATAAAAAGTCTTTATGCAACATAATCTTCATTTGGCATTCTTTTTCAGATTTAAAGTACATAATTATAAAATAAGTTGCAACAATAAAATTGAAGAAAACGTGAGATATTATAAAAAAGGAAGATAGTTTCCACATTAGACTTCATCGAAGAATATGTATATGTATATTTTTAATATTTTGGAGTAAAATTTACAAAGTATAGGCACTTTTACTTTCAAATAGACTCATCTTGTACACGACTGTTAAAATATTAACAGACAGAAAAAACCCTTCTCTCTCGAAAGCCATAGAATTTATGCACATGTATAAACGGGGTATTATCGAAACGTAAAAAATGATATTAGTTTGACTAACAAAATACACATAATGATGAAAGATAAACTCTGCGTTTGCAAAGGCCAATTTATTCACAAATAGGTTATCTTAGCAGAAAATTAAAATTGATAGCGACACAAGTAAAGCTACTAAAGTGTTTATTGCGTTTCAAATTTCACACATATGGAGATTAGTGGTGAATTTGGTAGTGTTATATTTACAACATGCGACATTGCTCGCTAGAGGCATCATAAAACGGATCCATTCAACGGGCGCGGTGCCGAGTGTTTGTGAGAAGCGGTGTCCGTTGAGAGGAAAAGAGTCGGAGAGGAATACAATGAGTTTCTTCGTTTTCATTAATAATATTTTATTTCAACCAATCTGTTATTGTTTGCCTATGAGATCTATACTAAGATATGAATTACAGCCTCGGAAGTTAACGATACGGTAACCACAATAAATATAAATGTATTCAGTTTTTAAAATCATTCAACTGGCATAAAAATACTTGGTATAGTAATAATTTTCTAGTAAATATATATATTCTTATTACACATATAACCGCCGAGTCTCGCAGACAGATTTACGACCTTAAGTGCTATTTACTTTATTTGGTTTTTGAAAATACAGAGGAAAGAGAGTTATCACAGCGCGGCCGCGGGTCTCGCCGGACCCCTTACAAACCGGAGGAATGTGTCGAGCGAGCGCGAGTGCGTACAGCCTGACGCGACAACCCTCTTCGCTCTATATTCCCGGAACTGCTACGGGGAGAAGCACGCAGCCGTACTATCAGCAGCTTGTACTAGTGTATAATATTACAGACCTACCCGATCCCTTTATATCTGTTTTCCAGAGTGTCCCGAGTTAAAATGTACCATTCGCTTCGACACATGTCGAACCAAACGATTTGCATATTAAAGATAGAAAATCATAAATTAGAAATGCATTTATGCGGTAATTATTACTTTACATTTCTTCTATTACCGAGATAACTATCAGAAATGGACAATTACCACTTTCAAAAATAAAACTGCATCGAAAACAAAGGAAACGATTCTAGAAATCCTTTCCTCTAACATTTGACAATATTACGATATAAAAAATTATTTATTATCTTCCCCAACTTCCTCTTCATTGTCTGACAATCCCAGCTCATTCATGTATGACTCTACAATGGCCCACCTGGAATGAGAAACAGGCTACATTAACACGCATATGTTACAACCCGTTAGAGGACGACTTGCTTGTGAGCAATGTAAGTGTTGACAGAATAACAAGTGCAATTACTTGTCGTGTATCCCTCCTCCTGGAAGTAGTCCTGGCAAGTTCCGCAACTCGTTAGCTATGGAGGTCGGATTCTTCTCCCCTTGCGCTACCAGTTCTACAAAATATAAAAATACATATTATCTAGTGCCCTTTCCTGACCAACAACTAAACTTTTATGTTTAAATTACAGATTACAACAAATAAAAATGGATTTGCAGGATAAATATATTTACGTTAACTAGAAATAACAGACATTTTATTTACAGTAAAAACTCGTTAAGTTCAAATTAAAAAGACCAAAAATCTATTCATTAACATATTTATACTGAGAAAAATACACAATTAAAAAAAAAAGACATTTTCATATACAAACTGAGGCTCTGCAAACTTTTGAAAACAATTTATATTTTTTGTTGACGAAATAATGAAATCGGTAATTATAATTAAAAATTAACAAAACAATTTTATTTATTGATTTAGTTTAACCCATTGCACCACTAATAAAGATGACATAATTTGTTCATACAACACACTATTTAATTTTAACACATTTTTTATTACAATAACAGTATTACACACAAAATAAAAATGGTAAAACATAAAAGCATATTTTTTTGTTCGTAAGCTAGATATACTTATTTAACCGAAATATCCTTTTTTATGAATAAAGTTATCATCATTCCGTTTTAATGTAAAAAAAATCACTTCAAAGACAAACAGCTTTGTGAGTGGCAAATTGACCTTGGCCGGCGATAAGCCAAGTGTTGCAATGGGTTAATTTATAGAACTCCATTTAAATTAATATATTAAATTTGAAAATCAAACACTGATTTTAAATGTTAAAATCAGTGTTTGATTTTAACATTTAATATATAAAATATCAGTTTAAAAATACGTAAATTATTTTCATTTTTATTCTTTGATCATAATAATAAGAATAATTTCAGGATTCCTTATGAGACTTTTCTGTGTACTTGTAAAACAATAGTTTCAAAATCAATAGATTTTGAAGTTAAATACAAAATGATATATTAGCATGTCTTGGAAAACAAGATTTGCTTTGCAAGTTAATATGTGTTAAAATGAGTTCGCTAATTTGTGTCATCAGAATTGTGCAACACGCCGACAATATGGATTTACACAACCTTGACACGTAGTCTCCCGGTTTAAGGAAGCCAGACAAGTGACTTTGAAAGCGGCGGGATAATATAGTCCCAAGGTATCGTTATTCTCAAATAGCGAGCTATCAGACGTGGCCGGGTGCCAAAATTCAATCAACCGATTAGAGCCAACATTCAGTGACATTCGAAATTTCATCGCCTCCATAATATTATTAAAGTTGCATGTGTCAAAACTATTAGCAGTGAAACGAAACCAAATAATAAGGGATACTTTAATTGATTGGGACAGTTTTCTCTTTGAATTAATTATACGTTCTGATAAGTACAGTGCAAAATAAATTATGTTTCTTGATTAAGATTGTGTTAATTTTTCAAAATTCCGCATAAAATTAGAAACAGATTTTTATTAAAATGTTTGTATTTTATTTGTTTTTGTGACAGTGGTTTTGTTATTTAAGATTTTCTTCTATATATCGTAGTCATACAGGAGTAACTGACCAACTAAAAAAATGTAAAATGTTCAGTAGGGCCATTTAACCGTTTTTACACTTTAGTCATCAATGCAGTTAGTCATTTTTAACAAGTCAATATATTATACCTCCAAGTTTAAAATCGCTTTTGGATTTTTTCCAGGTCAACATTAAGCTAGTAAGATGTCAAATAGTCAATAATCACGTTTTTCAACTCAACAAAAAAATGCACTCGGTCATTTTCTCCTGTATGAGGACGATATATTCATCTAAAAACATCAATAAAAAAACATTTAATCACAAAAGCATGTACAGTACGTAAACACAAAAACTTTGTTTTATATTTAAATAAAATTTAAGTGAATCAAATACTTAAAGAGATACATATTAACTATTTATATGTGAGTGTAATTTTATCTTATTATTGAAACAAAAATTGTTATATTTTTGCGTTGTATAAATACATGAATAACTGTGTATATATTATGAGTTATTTATAAATAAAGTGTCCACCGTTTTTCTCCTGTCATCTCCCCCAAGCAATTAACTTTCTCATTGATCCTTAATTTAAATTAAAGCGAGAGCCAACTAATTATTTAATATATTTACACATCAGATAACTGATACAAAATCATTATCGGGTAGTAGAATCTATTACTAGCTTATTGACATTGATAATTATAAGTTTTATCAGTTTCACATTTATTTAATGAATTAATGTCAGAATATTAACTGTTAAATATCTGATTTGAGTTTTATCTTTTTCAATCACTGAGCGTGTAGATGGGTGTGACGCACTGTTGAATTGATAGATTGCGATGTTAGAACACAAAATGCAAAGATGGTATTTTGTTAAACAAAGTAAAACAATTTAAAACGATAACTAAGTGTCGGGTTGTGGTCCCGTGGTTAGTGTTGCGGACTCTGAAGTCAGAGTTTCTAGGTTCGAACCACAATTTCATACCTATTTCTAATAATGAGCCGCTTAGGTTCACAGAAATATTATGAAATTAAAATATTTGTTTGTATTGTAACACTGGGTTTCTTCTTGGCCAATGGTCAGACTGGTTTCTGTACACCACTTTGGTGAAGTCTATCTTCTTAATGTTATAGACACGGAAAATCTTCAAACATGGAATAGCAAATGTTACAGAGCGTATAAAGTGATCAATAAACTCAGCCAATAACAGGAAGTAATCCTCTAAAAACCCAAACAATCCCAAATGCCCAAACATCCATATTCCCTTCTTTAAAAATTCTTAATCCTCTGTTAATACATCCATAAAAAACCCTTTTAAAGTAATATAAAAGATATGGCGCTGCAAACACTGCAATAAACAGCACAAAGGGTGACTCCAAAATTGCACACTGTCGTTTACATTTATTAAACAAATAATATCACTAACTAAAATGCCAATTGAATTTTCATCATAAATATTATTACATACATATTGACAATTTTTTTCCAAATATAATAAATAAATTTCCCAAATATTTTATGAGACATCTTGTTTGTACATAGTGCAAACAAAATGTCTCATATAAAATATAACTCTTTGTTAAGTTTAAAAAAATGAATTCATTGGGAGCTGGTTGAGTTTCCTTGTTGCTGTTTAGGTGGTGGTGCTCCTGCTGCATAACTCGGTGAATGTGCAGCACTGATGTTCAACAATGACGTTCCTCGTTTGTGTATTAGTCTCAATATTGAAATTAATAAAAATACCTACAGCTGTAAAAGCGACGACTTTGATGATTTTATTAACGAAATCTCTCATTGAACATTTCAATTTAAGGCAAAAATAATTTGATTGAATATTCTTTTGGAACCTACATAATTTTATTGTGCAACAGGTTAAGAGATTGGAGTATTTTTACAAAATACCCAATCACACTAAAAACAATTTATGTGATGCGTGCTTGCTTTAAAACCTAATTACAAAATAATTTAAATTTAACTAACTAGCTAACTAATCATCACGCCGCTTCCCGCAGGGGTAGGCAGAGATTTAATTTAAATTTACCTATATTATTCCAGGAATACTTTTACCATGAGTGTTATCAATTTCACCAATGTTAAAAAAGTAAAGAAAGTAGGTTTTCCCCCTTAAATAGTAATAAATATCACCATTATTAACATTTTATTCATACTCCTTGGGCCAATGGATAGGGTAGTTAAATTTCTCATTCATCCGTCTGTCAGAGCAAGGAAGTTCCGTTTACAATTGAGTAAAAAAAATAAAACAGCATTCGAAAATTATGAAGAAAAATTTATTGCACTTTGTCTTAACATGTTATCTGAAGACTTGCAAATTAATAATATCCATTTAACAATCAAATAAGAAAAGAAAACATTTATGTATATAGAAATGGCAAAACTACCGTATCGGCCCAAGCAGTGAATTATTTCTACAATTAAAATTAGATTATAAATAAAATGTTTATAAATGAGAAATGGAATGTTTCACTTACAAAAAAAATGGTAACATGTCACAGTAAAAGAATTCCAGCTATCTTAAAATGAGTACCACAGGGACATTTGCTTTTGATAAACTATCTTTTTGCGTGGCTGAAATCCAAACTCAATTAGTTTTTTAACGCTTATAAATTGCAAAAATTACGATAAATAGATTTTAAATTATACCGCTAGCAACACTGACTGCTCCAGAAAACGCAATAAAAGTTACTGATGTAGTTCAATTTGCAGAAAAAAAAATACATAAATTTTATTGCAAGATTTGGCAATTAGATTATTCAGTTCAACTGTCCGAACAAATTATCATTTGTTTGCAATTATATTGGTGCTAACGCATAGATGAAGATCTGGTAGATTCAGTAATTTGAGAATTAAGAATGATTTTTTTCTTCCTTTTATTTATATTTAAAAAAAAAAAAAAACAAAAGCATTATGTATTAATATTTAAGACTGGAATCAAAAATGCTATATTTAGAATAAAGCCCCATATTTATATTTCTCATTTGGTCACAGCTACACATAATACATATTAGTTGAAATCACAATAGATGTCACTATAGATAGCTCTTATTACAATATAGTTGCCCCAAAGTCAAATGAAAGCAACATGTGGTTATATTTACTTAATACATATTAGATTTACAGTTTTCTCTGACTTAAAACTTAATCCAAAAATACACGGAGAACACGGAAATTTAAAAAATAAATGATAATAACCAACGCTTAGACCAAATTGGTAGTGAATTCCCTATCAGGCATTGAAGCAAGCAAATGCTTATCCATATTATAACCTGATTGGGAATTTTACAAGCAAAAGCAAGCTAATTATTGGCTTAAATACAGTCTGCCATAAAAGAGTACTTATGGCAACATAAGATATTAGTCATGGTCCACTTAAACAACATAATAATTGAATTACCAACATAATGATTTAATTACCAACATAATTTGGTGTTATTACATCAATTTGTTGAAGTTTCAATCTTTTCAGATTTATACGTTTTTTTTTACATCAACCTGACTTTGACTGTATATTAAGCGACTTTTATATCCAGCGAGAGAAAAAATATTTTTAAATAACGTTATTTATTTTGGTGCATAGTCATACAATTACTGTTTTATACCAAAATACCATAATTATGGTTTTTATACAAATTGGAAAAATTCAATACAAAAACCATTTAAAAAAACATTTCTAATTATTAAAATGAACCAAAGATCTTTTATAATCTACAATAAAATAATTTATTGATGTATACTCCTTTTCAAGTAAAACAAGTAATATCATATCTTAAGTAAATAGCCGGGAACTAAAAAAAATCCTGTGGGTACAAGAGGACATTGGAAATACTCTACATTTTTATTATTATTGTATATTGGAGCACTTGAAATATAGAATTTAAATGGATACTTAAACTTATGGTATGAAAAAATTACAAAGCGGATGCTTGGATATGAGTCTGATTAATGCGAAGAGTGCTAGACCAACATAGGTTTACTGGCAGTCGCACAGGCATTTGCTTACACGAGAGGAGAGAATATGCTTATAATAAGTGACGGGATGCTAGAAGTGAAGTTCCTTAAAGTATAAGCTTTATAAATACTACAGGATGATAAGAGTTTCTTTTAAATCATCATATTAACCCTGGATTCATAACCTTTTGTCTCCAAGACCACGCAATATCACTAGAAGTACGATAAAACATAATTTTTATCTCATAAAGTGATTAGCAAATTGAAATGTAAAAACAAATATAATCGTGTACACAAAAGGGGGACAATTGATCGAGATCTGAGTGGGGATGAATTAGATTTATTTCAAATATTTTGAGAACACTTTTTCATAAAGATTCATTTAACATAATTCCAGCATATTGTGGTTGGACCGAAAATAATTCCGGGTTGGTTCAATACCCTTTAAATAATGAGAAGCAATAAAATATTATTTCTAGCGGCATCCAAATTTTAAATAGCATGCATTTCTCTATGCATATTTTTATACTTAATTTAACAGTACGTAATTGAACATTGTACCAAGGCACTTTCAAAATTGTATAATATATTGTTTTTGGCACGTTAAATCACATATAAACAGCATAAATTATATAAATCTTTGATTTCCAAAAGAAAAATAAACAAAAATATTTTTTTTAGTTTAATGAGCATAACACCATTTAAAATATGATAAAATTATAAATAATTGACTAACACACAAAAATAAATAAATAAATAACTCTCATTAATAAAAATATTTGGTCCATTCCAAAACTCTCATAAATATTATATAAATATTACATATATATTACATATTAGCACTCTTATCATATAAATGTTATAATTATTTGAAGTGTTTCTATAAACATGTTCTACGGGTTCTACATTCCTTGTCACCTTATACTATGACGGACAGATCTAAGAGCAATTAAAATAAATTATTATAAAATGAAATTCAAAGGATGTATGTATTAAGTACATATAATATGGCATGAAATAATTAATGACATAACATCTATTATAAGACTACAATCAGGATTAACAATTTGTAACCACAACAGATTGTCATCGATGTTTGTACCAAAATATTTATTCAGTTTCATTTGCGGTGTCTATTATTTTTTATAACCAGTCAATAAAAAACTAGTGGAGTTATCAGCCTTTAACAATTTATCATTGTGAAAACACAACAACATCTTTGGTAGATAAAAATATTAATTAGTAATTGACTAAAAACAACATTAAAAAAAGGAAAATGTTATTCAAACCGCAAACAAATAATCCTCATATCTTACAAATTTAATAAATAAGAACACAATTATTTAAAAACATAATGTTATACTGGACTCGTGAAATTTGTCCCTAAAAATTATTTCGCTATATTCAAATTATGCACAAATATAATTATTTGTTATTTATATCCCACATAGTATAATTGTGTTCGTAGATAATATAATTTCTTTTAAATTGTATTTATGTATGTAACCTAAAATTATTGCAACCCTAAAATTACTGCAAAGAATTTCAGGTATTAAGGGCATAATAAAATTAAATAGATTTAATAACATTATCTTTTTTTTGGCAAAATATATCAAATACACCTTCCAAAGTTATCAATTTGCGAGTAAGATTAATCACTAAGTACTAAATAAATTATATAGAAGACTTACTTCACTAACAAAGAAGGCACAATGTATTTAAAAGCAACATGAAATTTACCAGTGGAAATAGATTACTATCCGTGTGTGCACAGATTAGGACTATCTGATCTGGCGACATACATAGCTAGTGCACCCTTTAATTGACCCGCGAGCAATTAATATTTATGTACATAACGATACTGTTAATTAGCCTAACTATTGCCATGACATTCATGTTAACCAGATTGTTCCGGAAATAGAAATGCACACTGTATATTGCACAACTTCATTGCACCCTGCTGTTGCTGTATAACCTAACATTGTAAGTATACTGACTCATAAAAATTACAACAAACGCGCAGTATGCATACATGGGGACGTGTAATATAGTGTTAAGCATTGAAGGCACGCTGTGGTATCTACATATCTTCCTAGCCTTTGCTTTATTGGTGTTCATGGTAAGTAGGTATGTGGAATGAGACTACACCGACATATTACGTTCTTAGTTTTCTTACTGAAATTAACGATCAAACTTTATGACACGCTACGGCATCAATATTGTTTAAATGCAAATCTGATATCAATAATAAGATATCTGTTGAGAGGCATCACAACATTTTTATACATATTTCTTTAACCACAAACACTTTGCTGACTACTGATATACAATTTATAAAATAAGATTTAAATTTTTCAAAATTATACTACAGTAAATCAACTATCATCACTCATCTGTAAACCATGAACATTATTGTAAATATATTTCTTAAATTACTGACAAGAAAGATGCACCCTGTAAATTCATTAAAATATTTTGACCTTCAGATTAACTACAATGAAATAAAAAATTGCATTTATTATTTGGTAGATTCGCGCTTAAAAGCGTTTGAATATGAAATTTTAAGATCTTTCGCTTTTACTTTTTCTAGTGGTATCCTATGTATTTCACACCATGGAAAAATAGTGAAGATGTATGACATATGTATGTATCTATGTTATTAATTTATAAATTCTATCTGACTCAAGAAAACTAAAATATAAGATTTGAGTAACTACATGTAATCAATATAATAAATTGCCATTTGACAAGATGGTCTACAAACCTAAAGAAATGGGTCATGGAACGTCAACAGAGGTAAAATGCTTGCATTAAACTTTTGGGAACACATAAATATTATGTAATAATCTGAACAACGAATGTGAAAAGATTTAAAAAATATTATTAGAATTTTAAATTCAGGGCCAAAACCACTGTTATAACCATCACATTTCTTAGGTATATGCTTGGCACTCATCGATAGAAATTTTAAAAATATATCTACTCGAATCATGTTTGGCATCACTGTGTAAAAATATGTACACATACAACGGAGGTCAAATTTACTATCTGTAATTCCATATTTTAAGGAGGAATATTAAATTTAAGTCAGGTAGGCCAGAGGTAATTTGAAGTTAGGAGGATCTCTAATAGATGTGATGAAAAAAAGGTTGATTGAGAATTCAGTTTAGTGGAAGTTGGGACTTAATCACTATGTACATTTAATATTGTAAAAAAAAATAAAAATCTTGTATCATTAGAGGGGGGTAGAGAAGGGGATTACTGGGATTTTAAATACGGATTTTTGGGTCTAGATACTATTGGCTAAAAATAGAATAAAAAAAAAATTATAATAAAAAAATCTCTATAACTTTCTCGCTTATTTTTCTCTAACATCAATTTAAATGTGAAAATACATATATTTTTTATAAAATACATTGCCTGGTCTATCGAGGCTTTTCATGGTCTAAATTCATGAAGAATATCTAGCATAATGGTTGTGAAATTTCAAATATTGCTGAGCAAAGTTTAACAGCTATACATTTTAGTGCAAATTTGCACACAATATAGATTTCATTGGAAATCAAATCAGATTATTAATAATAAAATGTTTCTATAAAAAATTGCATCACCATATTTTCACAAGTACATTCCGACAGCATGAATAATATTTTATGCAACACTGCTCAAAACAGCAATTTATTTGCAGCAACAAATGAAATTCTGTGTTAACCAAAATGGATATTTTTTATTGTACTGTCTTCGTAATAACAGGTAAATTTAAACAGTCTACAAAATATATCATGAAGTAGATTTACCTACATCAATGACATTTTCACAATAGAATTTAATGATTAGTATTTAAATAAGAGATTTCATATTTTCAAGTGATAAATTTATTAAATGGGGTGTGAAAGACTACTCTCTACTACCATTGTGTATTTTTATGATTTAGTTTATACTGAAATGTATCACATGTTTTTTCACAGAATTAATTGTTTTTAATCGGTGTTTTTGCTTCATTTCGACTATCAAATTAGCAAAATCAAGTAGGCAGTTCATCCTGCAAAAAATGTGTTATACATCGACTTGTACAGCTAAAATAACATATTTATTTTTTTAAATACTACAAACCAACGTTTGGTTAGTAAATTATTACAAATTCGAGATTTGCAAAAAGGTATTTAAAACAATCATTACTAATTAAAATGTTATATTTTATCCTATGTAAAATTTGGCACGCTGGATCACTTGGATTAACTTCAGTCAGGTTTAAAGGTTGACCACTTGAATACGGGGAAAAATATCAGTAGCATGCGGAGATTGAGATCTTAAACTGCAGCTAAGATTAAGTTAAATTACAGAAAGTGAGTGTTACGGAATTTCGCTTTCAGGTCGGTGGCAATTGCTCTTTAACAATAAGTAGTACGTTTAATGTAAATATAGGATTGTATAGATGGGTACTGAAGCTCCGTGTTACACGCGTAATCTTAACGCTATGACTTTATCGAGTCATGCGGGGGGAGCTGTAATACGAACTATAATTTTCAGCGATATATATTTATTCTTTAGCCAAAAGGGGCAATATTACTTTTAAAAAATCTAAGATCCTTGCTTGTTAGTGGGATTCTATATTAAAATGGCAATTATTAAATTTCAGGCACTTATAAACACAGAAAAAGATTTTGCTTTTGCAGAAATCCAACATGTTTTAAATTGACTTATTAATATACAACCAAAAGTAAATGTTTGGTCAAAAGGTAATCAACTCATGAGTGAATTCTAGAACCAACGGCATATATTTGGTTAAGAGGTTATCAAATCATGAGTGAATTCTAGAACCAATGGCATTTTTTGCTTAAAAGGTAATCAACTCGTGAGTAAATTCTAGAACCAATGGCATATTTTTGGTTAAGAGGTTATCAACTCATGAGTGAATTCTAAAACCAATGGCATTTTTTGCTTAAAAGGTAATCAACTGTGAGTGAATTCTAGAACCAATGGCATATTTTTGCTTGAGATAATCAACTCATGAGTGAATTCTAGAAACAAAAATGTATTGTTGGTTAAGAAGTAATCAACATGAGTGAATTCTAGAACCAATGGCAAATTTTTGGTTAAGAGGTAATCAACTCATAAGAGGCACTCGGAGGGGGGGGGGGTGCTAAATGTCCCCCTTGTTTTTGGACCAGCGTCGGGTAAAAATGGCGGGCAGAGCAGTATAGCAACCTGGGATCCGGCGGTGGATGGCGGCCTCTAGGAGCCCATCAGAGCGCTGGCTCTCCGTGCAGACGCTGGGGGCCCCCGGGAAAGTGACCAGCACTAAGGTCATGTTGTCGTAGCTCCCCTGAAAATATTCAACACCACCATATTATTTTTTAAACCACATCATTTAAGGATATAATTGTAATATTCTGCAGCAGGTTTATCAGAGGGCATGTATGACTAGATGTATGGATATGAAGGAGGCGAGGAGTGTATGTCAGGACAGAAGTGGCGTTTCATCCTCTTTGCCTACCCCTGTGGAGAAACCTGCTAAATCCTGCCCTTAGAACTGTTGACTTTTAAACTAAAATATCGCTCACTCCTTTCAACATCGTCGTATATCAAAAAACTTGATTTTTCAGGAGAAAGTTTTAAAGTTTAAAAACATAAAACAATATATAACATAATAGAACTTTTTGCTATGCAACAGATTTTTTTAGGTAAAACCTGAAGGTTTTTTCTCCATTTGAAAAATATTTAGTACATTAAAAAAATAATTAAACAATACCTTTTCTTCAAAATACAAAAACAACACTTTCTGCTCTGTAGCGGGTAAATATTAAGTAAAAAATATGCCGCTTTTGCTGGGATATAGTATATTTTCTGGGCATTCCGAAAACATGCACAACTGAAAATTGACAATTTTTGATATATGACGTTGTTGAAAGGAGTGAGCGATATGTAAGTTACAGTTTGGGATTTTGTGATAAACTACCAAGGGCTGATGGATTTTTGTTTTTGATATCCCATGATCTTGCAAGATCAAAGAATGTGGAATTTTCAAGCACAGATTTAAAGTTCAACTAGCGTCATCCATATTGGCTCACATCACATCCTATCTCGCCTCCTTCATCTTCACGTATTGAAGAGTGAAAGCAGGGGCATGCCTTCCATATAGGTAGAAAAGCAGTGCCTATCCTAACTTACCCGCGTGGCATATAAAAATGCAGCCAGTACCTACCCTACCTTACTAAGTATTACCAGTTTACCTTACTACCTACCTCTACTGCCTACCCTAGTAATTAGTACCTAGCTTACCTTACTATCTACCTCTACTGCCTGCCCTTATTAATTCTCTGTGCACGCCACTGAGTGAGAGATAGATAGCGGCCGTTCATTTTGTGCGGATCACTTTGCTGACAAATTTATGCGTAACTCCTTTTGGTTCCTGTTTTGTTTAATTTAATGAATGAGATTTAAAATAAAATTAACTAAACTATTTTAATGTTTCATTAAATTCTGGTATTTTTTTAACATAATAAAACAGTATTGTACTGAAATATAGAGTTTCTTGAAATAAAGGAAACTTCGTTTAGATTTTTCTTAAATCAATCAACATTAATGAGTATTGTTTTTTTTTGTTTTTAAATGGATATGGACATGCACACTTAAATGATTTTGCAGAGGATACAAACAACCAAAAAGTCTCTTGAATTCAAACTAACTGACTAACTAACCATCACGCCGCTTCTCCGCAGGGGTAGGCAGAGAGAATCGAACGCCACACCACTCTGTTTTTGCAAACATTCTTCGCCTCTTCTACATTCCTGCATCTCCTCATACATACCCGACGATTATTACGACTCCTGACCCGGTCACTTTCAAGTATTTGACGTACCTGATTGTGCCAAGTTTTCCTCGGTCTTCCTCTGCTTCTTTTTCCAACTACATTCGCCTCATAAATTTGTTTAACCATTCTTACCTCACTCATACGTCCAAACCATCTCAACACACCTTTCTTAATTTTATCGATAATGCTTATCTCAGCCTTGCATTCTTTCGTTATTTCATCATACGAACATCTATCAAACATCGTTTTGCCACACATTCGTCTGAGGGATCGCATTTCGACTACACAAAGCCCAAAAACAAAAGAAAATCATGCACCCAGAAGCGAGCACAGCAAAGGATTTTTTTTTTCATTAAATGTCTTACAAATAATGTATCAATTTTAAATTCTCTAATTCTGCCAAGAAATAAGTCAAGATGCAAAGGTGAGTAATAATATCAAATGCACACACACTCATAAAATATATAAGAACACAAAAAAATACTTGCCAACTATGTCAGAAAGAAGCCATATAGGGGTTCTTTTAAACACATAAATTGACTGCAAATATTAAGAATAGAGATTAGAAATATTACATACTTATAGGGAGGTTACACGAGTAGATAATAAGTAAAATAAGAGTGCAATTACAGTTGCAAGATCGTTTAAAAGCATTTCATTCGAATTATTTTATTTCGTTATCTATATGAAGTTGGACATAACAAAAAGAGAAGAGAAAATCTATGATTTAGTAATCTAATAAGCTAATTTAATTAATCTAATAAGCTAATTTAACAAATTTATGCGTAACTCCTTTTGGTTCCTGTTTTGTTTAATTTAATGAATGAGATTTAAAATAAAATTAACTAAACTATTTTAATGTTTCATTAAATTCTGGTATTTTTTTAACATAATAAAACAGTATTGTACTGAAATATAGAGTTTCTTGAAATAAAGGAAACTTCGTTTAGATTTTTCTTAAATCAATCAACATTAATGAGTATTGTTATAGACTAGACGGGTGGGAAGGTGGCGTATCAGTAGGGGGCAAAAAGATCTCCAATATAAGGTTTGCAGACGACACAACGCTAATAGCCAACAATGAGGACGAAATGGCTGAACTCCTCCATAGAGTCGAAATAGAAAGCCAGCATTTAGGACTTCAAATAAACAAAAGTAAAACCAAGGTTCTTGTCATCGACCGATTTGGCACCCTGATAAGGAACAATTCTTTAAGGGATTATGAAGAAGTCGACGACTTTATCTATTTAGGTGCACTCATTTCTAAAGACGGAGGCTGTGAAGCAGAGGTCCGGAGAAGAATTGGAATGGCAAAATCAGCAATGTCTAGTCTGGCGAAGATATGGAAAAATCGGTCCATACTGAGGAGAACGAAAACCCGTCTAGTGAAATCTCTTGTATTCTCCATTGCGCTGTATGGAGTGGAAACATGGACACTGAGGAAAAAGGAAAGACATATGCTGGATGTGTTTGAAATGTGGTGCTGGAGGAGGATGCTGCGCATTCCTTGGACTGCAAGACGCACAAACGTCTCCATTCTCCGCGAACTGTCAGTGACAGAAAGACTCTCCACGACTTGCAGGAAAAGGATTCTGTCTTACTTTGGGCATATCGCCAGAAAGAACGAGAAGAGTCTTGAAAAACTGGTAGTAACAGGTACAGTTGAAGGCAAGCCGCAAAAGGACGGTCTCCAACAAGATGGACAGACCAAATAAAGGAATTAACCGGATCCTCGCTAAACGCTGCCATCAAGTTGGCCCAGGACCGGGAAGAATGGAGAGGACTTGTGCACCAAGTGCCTGACATTCCAGAAGACCACGACGCTCAGCATTGAGCAAGAAGATGAAGAAGAAGAAGAAACTGTTTACATTACTTAGTTTAAATGTGACATGCTTTGACTGTTAGCACAACAAACTTAATATTAATCTGAATAGCAGCTGCCAATAAAATGTTTATTATTACTAGTCAATATTGATTTACGACTAAACCATTTATCATATCAATGTTTTTTTGGTTTGTTATTCAAGTAAAATAATATTCAGTACATTTTAAACTGTTTATTTCTTTAAAATTCTTCTGAAAATTATTGTCAAAATATACCAAATGAACCACTACAGTTAAAAAAATATATATGGCTTTAGACACATTGAATATTGATAAGTATAAAGCTAATAAAAACCTATCAGCGGAAGCTAAACTGGCAGTACACAGCGGAGTCCTGGTTCCAACTCTAATGTATGGAAGTGAAACATGGATAATATTCATATAAAACATTAAATATGTAATTCTTTATTTTCTGGCTTTGAAATGAGACCAATGCAGAAAATAAAAATTCCCTTCTCGTCCTTAAGCATCAATCAACCAAATAGGTAGTACTGCTGGTGAATTCTGGGAACAAAGTGAATGGTGCACTGAAATCAGTTATAGCAAATAAAAACCTATCAGCGGAAGCTAAACTGGCAGTGCACAACGGAGTCCTGGTTCCAACTCTAATGTATGGAAGTGAAACATGGAGTTGGCAAAAGAAGGATGAAAGTAGACTGAATGCAGTCGAAATGCGATCTCTCAGAAGAATGTGCGACAAAACGATGTATGATAGACGTTCGAATAGTGAAATAAGGAAGGAAGCTGAGATAAGCGTTATCGATAAAATTAAGAAAGGTGTGTTGAGGTGGTTTGGAAATGTAGAACGAATGAGTGAGAAAAGAACGGTAAAACAAATTTATGAGGTGAATGTAATTTGGAAAAGGAGCAGAGTAAGACCAAGAAAAACATGGCACGATCAGGTATGCCAAATACTTGAAAGTGGTCAGGTTAGGAGTCGTAATAATCGGCGAGTATGTATGAGGAGATGCATGAACGTGGAAGAGGCGAAGAATGTTTGCAAAGACAGGGTAGTATGGCGTTCTATTACCTCTGCCTACCCCTGCAGAGAAGCGGCATGATGATTAGCTGGTTAGTTAGTTAGATTCAAGAATTACCCCCCTGTACACGTGATGTGCGGCTGTCTCATAGCCTAGTAAAAAACAAAATTCATCCCAATAACAATGTGCAACCACCAGTAGTTAGTTACTTTGTAGTTAATATAGGCACTGTTTTCGTGACAAATTTTTAATGGTAATATGAAGACAATATTCACACATGAATTTAATAATGTCAATTACTGAGGGTGGTATCAACAATACCCCTACTTTCGTTATACAGCCATAAAAACTTGTGAAATTTTAAATCAAAGAACACTTATGCGAGTATAATACAAAACTATTATGTTCTCATCCCTTTATTGGATAAGTTTGGAGATATGAAGATTTTTCACCTTTTAAATGTAATAGTGCAGTTGGCTTAGTATGCATGAAGTCTGGGGTTCAATTCCCAGGGGGGTTAATTTAAAAAAAATATACTCTAGATGTTTATTCAATATTACCCTAAACTGGTGCCTGAAACGCAGAGCTAATCACCTTTGCCTTCATGAGATCAATGATCAAGTTTCAACACTCCTTTGATTTGATTGAATACCCTACGCACCATTGAGAGAGGACAAGAGTCGGTAAAATCTCCATAAACCCATTCGACACGAAATCCTAAATATCCATAGATATAAACAACATTGGCAGTGAAGCATAGTATCCATTATTTTAAGGAATCTATCTTGATTCCTAGAGGCAAAACGTTATGGGAATTAATGTCTAACTTCTTGATAGTATTTTATGTTCTCTAACGAAAGTTACATAATCATGTTTTTTTTGTAAATAGTAATAATTACTAATACGCACAAGATACACAATCATACAAGTCATCCCAAGAATAACATTGTGACGGTACACTGTAATCAACAAAGGAATGAATGATATAAGCACATTATGGTTAACGTAACCTCAATCTTATCCTGTTTTTCAAACAACAAATCTTTTATAAACACATAATGCTATGTTTGAATAATAAAACTGGGAGGATATCGGGATATAAATATTATAGAATCATAAAAGTATCGTGTTAGCTATTCATGTTTGAGCGGGTGAATGTTTTCTGATATGTAAATTGGAACCATTCTTGACTAATATCGAGTTGATTAATTCCACTTGAAATAGTAAGAAAATTGATGGAATAACAATGATTCTATCCTCTATGTCGCATTAGTGGATCCAAAGGTGCACATGTCCGAATTTCATCATTTTACTACATGTAAATATTAGAGGTATTTAAATAAATTGTTTCATGGTGTTATTACAAGCCAAAGGTACATAATTGAAGAAGTGTACCTTGGCGAGGCAGGTATCGATGAGCCGGTTGGCCACATCTTGCAGGTTGTCGGTGATCTTGAGCAGAGCGCCGACGTAGGCGCACACGTCCTCGTTGCACATGACGTCCCACACGCCGTCGCAGGCCAGAATGAGGAACTCGTCGCGCTCGCTGTCGCGGTCCCATACCAGCATCTCGGGCTCGGGGGACACGAGCTGGTGGCAGGGGCCCAGGTTCTTGACGCTCTTGTAGGCGTAGTCGCCCAGCGCGCGGCTCACGGCCAGGCTGCCGTTGACCCGACTGATCATGACGGAGCCGCCCGCGCGCAGGATGCGCTCGCGCTCCTCGGGCAGCACGGGCTTGTGGTCGCGCGTGCACAAGGCCGGCGCGCCCCCGCGGCAGATGACGGCGCGCGAGTCGCCGCAATTGGCGAGATACACTTTGTCGGCCGACACGAAGGCGCACACGGCCGTGGAGCCGGACGAGCCGCGCGCCACCTCGGGCAGCTCGCGCATCTCCTCGTCGAAGCGCAGGAAGCCCGTGTGGATGCCCTTGGCTATCTGGCCCCGCTTGAACTCGTCCGTCTGCAGAATCGTGTCCAGCAGGTTGGAGGCGCAGTACGCGGACGCGCTGGCCCCCGCGTGCCCGTCGAACACCGCGAAAAATGACCACTCGGGCAGATCCCCTAGCCCCGTCTTGGCGACGTGCGTGTCCTCCATCTCCACCCGCCAGCCTTGCATGGAAGCCACCCCGTAGTTGAGTCCATTGCCGGAACCCTGCTCGTTATACTTCTCCGTGATGGGCTTGTCTAGGCATACCCCCATTCTTGCTCCGACTCGTTTCCGCGAGTCCGAAATATATCGTTCACTATCTACACATCTTTAAAGTCAAAAAGGGATACTACTTCTACGCGTGATTTCTCGAAAACGACTCTATAACGATTTGACACATCGAGATAATAATAGTCGAGAACCGCCAGGAAAGGAACCGTGCACTGATTACGAAAATATATTTCAAATTCTGAGGCGCTTTAACACTCGGGACACAGCCTTCGTTTGGTAGAAACTAGAATATACGAAAATACGCGAATTCGACAAAACTATTACGGCGACCTAACCTAAATTAAAAATTCATACATATACGCGCATATTATACGCGAGATAAACCGAAAATGATAAATAAAATCGAAACCGTGAATTGCCGTGAATGGCGAATAAAAATAAAATATTATGTTCGGTCGTTTGATCTTACGATTATTCCGTACTCGTCCGCAAAATGAACATCGTTTTTATTGGCCAATACAATTTCCCTATTTTTTCATTGGTCAATTTTATTAAATCAAATTAAAGACAGCGTAGTAAAAACGAAACAAACCGTGTACGCAAAAACGCATGCGCGGTGATAAAAATAGATAAGAATGAAGTGTCAGTGTTGTCATTACACTATTTTTTAAATTATTTTTAAATGTTTAAAATTTAGTTCCTAACTTCATTCTGGGGAAAATGGAAATTGTGGGCAAAAAATAAGTCAAATTTTCATTATTGGTATGAGGAAAAACAATTTAACTCCCCAAAACTGAAGATAATCATCAGGGATAGAACATGGATTCTCTCCAGCTGGGTTCAGCTTCATACTACATCTTTTTTTTTTTTCTAAAGCGCTGAAGACTAGCATGACCATCATAAATTCAAATAGGAACAGCTACATGTATGTATAAATGGCATAGGTGCTCATGTAAAGGTTGCTATGAATTTTCTAATAATAAAGCAAAATGTAAACAGAAATTTTAATGAAAATATTTCTCAGAAAAATCATTTTAGTCTAGTTTTTCACTGCTTAAAGAATAATTAATGTTCATTTAAGTGTCAAAATGGTAGAGTTTATAATTCTTTTACTTAATGTTGTTTCAAATGCACCATTTTTAATCTCTTCTCAATAGATTCTGCACTTTTAGTGCTATATTTATTGATTTCACCAAAACGTCCTTTTGTATCTTAAATAGTATTTCTAATAAGCAGAGAGATTTATAATGTTTAATGTGCTTACCTTGTAACATATCGCTCACTCCTTTCAAGAACGTCATAAATAAAAAATCGTCAATTTTTAGTTGTGCATGTTTTCGGGATGTCCAGAAAATGTACTATATCCCAGCAAAAGAGGCATATATTTAACTTAAATTTTACCCGCTACAGGGCAGAAAGTGTTGTTTTTGCATTTTGAAGAAAAGATTTTGTTTAATTATTTTTTCAAATATACTAAATATTTTTCAATTGGGGAAAAAACCTTCAGGTTTTACCTAAAAAGATCTGTTGCACAGGAAAAAGTTCAATAAGTGGCTTGATATTTATTTTTGATACATTATATTATATTTTTAAACTTTAAAAACGTTCTCCTGAAAAATCAAGTTTTTTGATTTATGACGTTCTTGAAAGGAGTGAGCGATATGTATGTTTACTTTAGGCAAGTCTTATTTCTTTGAATCATGTAAATCGTTTGACATTTTTGCTTCTCTTGTCGCTGCAGTCTCCCACTGAAGAGACTATTTTAAAGTCTTAATATATAATGCAAATGTCAATTATTGTATGAGTTAAAAAAAAAATATTGTATAATTTTTTTTTGTGTATTTTTTTGCGACCCATAAGGTAAGAGTAGTTATTTAAGCCCCTTAAATAGTTAAAAACTAACTAACTAACCAACCATCACACTGCTTCCCCGCAGGGGTAGGCAGAGAGAATAGAACGCCTCACCACTGTCTTTGCAAACATTCTTCGCCTCTTCCACGTTCATGCATCTCCTCATACATACCAGCCGATTGTTTTGAAAAACACATAGTGAAGGCTGGAAATTTTACTATATTTATTTTGTTATTTCACAATTTTTACACTAATCTTGCGAAAAAAACAAGCTTTCTTGTTATCTCAAGACATTCTCCCCTGGTACATTGAACACAGTAATTCCTCTTTTACAAGTAATAAAAAAATAAAACATGTATTAAGAATGTAAAAATATGGAATTTATTTTTTTTATACATAACCACCACCTACAACATTAAAATACAAACATGTAGGTACATACATATTAAAATAAAATAACCATCTCAGATTAGAGGTTCACAGCATCATGTCAAATCTCAAAGTTCTAGTACAACTAAGAAAAATATGGAAAAAAACTGTCAATTACATGACACTTTTTTTAAATATTTTCATTGTCCAAAACATGAAGAAAACTAATAAACTAAAATAGAGATTTACAACAACTTACATAAAGTGTAATAAAACAATGACTCCAAACTTATATTACAATGTAATGGTTAGGTAAATACACACTGATTCCCTTCAATACAATAAGGATTTTTTTCAAACATAATACTAATATTAATAAGTAGTTATGCATTTTAAAACCACTGTACAGTGGGAAAAAATGAAAAACATTTAAATGAATTATGCAATGGCCTAAATAATCTCAATATTAATACTTATTTTGGACGCCACTTTTATAAAATCAATAATCAATGCTTGACAGTTATTTCCTCAAAAATCACAATAACATGTAAGTGATATTGGGAACATGATATGAATAAATTTGTAATGATAATAACTGTGGATAATTTATAAAGCACAACTTCATAAAACACTATGTCAAGGATAGTTTAATCAAACTTTAAAATATAAATCCGCAATTGACTTATAGGAAGAAAAAAATACCACAAGGAGTAAACTACTTTTCAAAATAACAAATGCAGTTTAAAATCATCATCACATAACTTCAATTTTAAAAATGTCTGTCAGTTATTGAGAAATACATATGTATTTCAGACTGCATAACTGGTCAATTTTAATTATGTTTCCAAACATACATTTTTTATGGTAGATATTGTACTTCAGGTGCATAAAATCTGCCACTCCAGTATTTATAATTGAAAATGTGCCTGCAAATAATGGGATTATTTTTTAAATAGTAGGCAAATATGTACGTATTTATATTTTTGAATGCATTTGACATATTTGGTTATTTGTTTTAATAAAATTATAAATATTTTTTTACATACAGCACATTAAATAGTTTTGAATGCACAGCTGAGATAAGTAATATCCGTAAATTAGGAAATGTTCTTTGGGTGTGTGAAATATTCGGGCATATGAATACTAGAGAGAAATTAGGAAAAATTGTTATATGAGACGATGTGGAAGAAGCGAAAGCAGTATGTATTTGAATAAAGTAACAAGGTATCGTATCTTCTCTGCTACCCTTGCGAGAATAAGCGTGTTAGTTAACTAGGTAATATTGATAATGTTTAATTGTACTATGGAATAAAGAAATAAAAAATACTTGGCGGTCAAAAACAACAATTAATAAGTATTGCAATAATTTGAGTTCTAGATAACCACAAGTTAATAAGAAAGTTAATTTTAAAAATTTACTAGTAATAAATATTATTAACGCTTTGTTGTCAGGATATTTATGACTTTAAAAAAAAATATCTAGAAAATGTGACACATAAAAATATGTTTTTTTTGTCCTGTTGGTTGTTCATGAGAAATGTATAAATATGAGCTTGAAAATACTACTTCTTAAGTGTTTTTACCAGATACTTTGTGGCACATTTAATAAACTTTATAAAATAAAACAACTTTGTTTTAACCACTTTTTATTGGTACTCTTTATCCAACCGGTTTCGACAAGAACCTTGTCATCATCAGGGTTTATGTACTAAATTCTAAAACATTGAAATACTCATAGTTAATTACCATTTGGAGTTGACGTATTCGCTATGCAATGCACAATAAAAACAACATTTAGGAGTTTTTAAATCATTTTTCATTTTCATATGGTGTACGGAGTGTGTGGAAGTTTTTGATAAGGGAAGGGTCGAAACCAGTTGGATAAAGTGTACCAATAAAAAGTGGTTAAAACAAAGTTGTTTTATTTTATAAAGTTTGAAAATAGAACAGTTAAACTGGAAAGTTTCATAAATGTTCGAAGATAAGAAGAAAAAAAAAGTGCTGCATTATTTGCAAGATTCGAATGAAAGAATCACAATTTATAATGTATGAACTGATAAATATTTTTGAGTAATAGAGTAATAGTTATATCTAAATTTAAACTACAATGTGTAATATAAAATTACTAAATATTTTATTTTATTTTATGTATTTATCGACACAAAAAATTTCATCACAAATATAAAATTTTGAAAATATTCTGTTTAAAAGTTATAATTATTGCAAAATACTTTTTTAAAAAAACACCCAACACAAATTTGTTAAAAGACCTAAGAGTCAACTACAAAGTAAACAAGACAAACAATAACTTTTTAAATAACAAACAACAAATTATTTATCACATTTGTAAAGTTGCTTAGATTATTAAAATGTAAAAATCACATGATACGAAATTAAAATTAAAGATGAATAATATATATATTTTAAAGTTTATCATTCTATGTATTAGATTGATTCCTCTACAGTCCGTTAATGTTAAAAATTGTAAATAGGGTGTAGCGGGTGTAACTAAACAGGTTATTGGATTAAATCATTGAATAAAAAAATATTATAACTCAATTTAAAAAAAATGTATTTAATTAACTGTTTAAGGACTTTGGCTGAGCATACTCGGGCAGCTATTATATGCGGAAATTCCTACACCCAAGATAGCTCGGGCAAACTTTACTTGCAGAAAGGACCACTCCAAAATGTACTTGGGTTAAAATTAAACACGATTTGTGGGATCTAGAAGCTCCATACTTCAGGATTTACCACACCAAAGGACAATTATGATAATATATTAAATGTTCTTTTAAAAATATTTTCAGATTTTTATTTAGGTTATACATATATGTTCGGTAAATAAAATTGATTCTCAAATAACAAATCCTCATTTTTAATTATTTTTTAATGATTTATGAAGGGGTTAAAAATTATGGATTGGAGTCGAATAACTCAAAAACAGTCCGCTAACTCAAAATTTAATAAAAATCCTGTTTCAAAGCCAACCGATTTGTTTTTTGGCCATTTGAAAAAAATCCTTTCATCTTAATCTTACTTGATTACTTATCATTAACCATTACCTTTATACTTTTTTGTATATTTCTGTTTTTATATTATTTAGATTTATTTTGAATACATACTTTTATTCTAATTTTAGCATTACTGGAGATGTAGAGGAATAGATCTGAAATCATGAATGTTTATTGCACAAAAAATCAGAATTTCTATTCATTACATATTTAACTTTTAACTTCGTAAAAACTACTATTTTTAAAAATCGATTGTGACGTGTCTTTCAATACATTTAACATCATATTCATGATGATATGTATTGGTAACACATATCTCAATAGATTTTTTTTCAAATAAGGGTATTTACGAAGTAAATTTTTTATATGAAATGGATAGAATCACTTTACGAAAGAATTTCTATTACTAAAAACTGCATTTTGTATAAATATTGTTTTGGACTCAATATTGAATACTCTTATCATATTATATATGTATTAGTATTGCAAAAACAATGAAATTTTCTTTAAAATATAATAATAATAAAACCCTTATCCGCACCCCAATGGTGCATAGGGCACTGTGTCATATAAACGCAGTGTTATCTTGATCGTGTACACATGAAGGAAGGGTGATCAGCCCTCCGCTTCAGGTACCAGTCCATGGTAATATGGAATAAACATTACAGTGAAAAAATCACTTATATTTATTTTACCCCCCTTGGGAATCGAACCCGGGACCTCCAGAACGGTAGCCGAGCGTGCTGACCATTACACTACGGAGGCGGACAAAATAATAATATTAAAAAAAAGTTTCAAGAAAACAAATTAACAAACAATCGACTTGACACAACAACAAAACCTAATTTAAGTTATAATACATCATAAATAGATATGAGAAACAAACATAGCAAGCTCTACGTAAATAATTTTTATCCGTTGAGATACAATATCCAAATATAAAAATTAGCCAATGGTGGAATATCACCCTAAAATATAAGGTTATATGAAAACACCAATAAGCTAAATTGTTCCGCAAAGTGTGTGCCGCGGTACACTGGTGTGCCGTGGTGATTAGTTGATGTGCTGCGGAAAAAAGTCTAGTTTTGAGAAAATAACACAATTGCTCCAAATTTTGATTGCCTGTGCTCAGTTAAGTAGGCTCAAATTTCGCATTAAACGTAACATGTTAAATATGTTACCATAATATGGTAAATATGCACCTCTGAAATTTCTTAATTAAGTAGGTGTACTACCTTGAATAGAAAAAGTTTGCGGAACACTGAGCTAAAGGACCTGCTAGAACTGGTTAAGAAATAAAATAAAAAGATGTAATTGTATTTGCCAACCTGGATTGAGTAAAATTCGATAGATATCAAATAAACTAAAAAACATATAGAAATGTGCTAGCTTTCTAAACATATTCATATAATGCGTCTCTTTAGACAGATACATATAAAGTCAGTTTTTCTCCACATCTGTCGGATGGAGAATTTTTTACATTCTTTGGTTTATGGGTTTCCTGTGGATAAAATTTTATAGCGGTGTTTAAAGAACACAACATGGATATTGATAAAAGGAAACTTTAAAATATATGTTTGAATAATGTAGACTTGCCCTATGAAGTGTTAGTTACCGAATTAATGCGAAACAAATAAAATAATACAGTAAAATGCATTTAAAGCATGTCAATCAAAACCTAAAAAAATATTTCACTAAAAAAACACTCAGTTTCCATGTGACAATGGGTAATCCTCAAAAATAGGCAGCGGTGTTTCAGAAGAAATTAAATTTTTAACAAAATAAAGAACAAATAAAACACACAAAAATGAAATTAAAACTTTAAATTAAATTATAATAAAACAGTTATTTGGTAATTTTTATAATTATAACCAGAACTGAGATAGTTTTTTTTCTCTTTTGTCTAATTTTAAAGTAAAAAATGAATGTTTTGCATGTTTTATTTAAATTGTTTAAATTGACAATAGAACAATAAATTAGAAACTATTGTTTTCAGCACACACTGTACAAGAAATTCAAAAACAAGATATTTTTAGAAACGGTTAAATATAAATATATTTTTATTTATTTTAAAATGTAAAAATATTTCACCGAAATTTAATAATATTTTTTGAAATCAGTAAAATTTCTATCACATTCAAATTTCTAACACGTAATAAACACATCAAACAATATTTAATACTACAATTTTTCAAGTGAAAAATAATACAATTTTTAAATTGACAATACTCATTTAAAGTGATTGTTTTTTGGGCTTAAATAAAAATCATTCATTTTGTAAAATTTCATAAAAAAGCTAATTCAAATGCCTAATTATTATTTTCTCTTACATGTAATATGTTTAAAATCAAGAAAGATAATTTCTTAAAAATACATGAATAAGGTGATATACAATGAAGGCGTGTGAAATTGTAAATTTATTTACATTCACAATACGGAAATACAAAAATAATCTGTATTTTAAATAGATAAGGTGGTACATTTGTTTTAACTTTGGTGATTCTGTTGATTTAAGGCGAAGTACCTTACCCCTCTAATATACAGAAATGATAAATAATTATCATTGTTTAAATTTTCACATTGATATTGTCTTTTACATAAATATGACAAAATATTATAAAGTGTGTAAATATTTTTTTATAATCCCTGACTACTCCTATAATAAAAAATATTTTAAGTGACAAAATACATATTATGACTTAAATATATGTAGAATAGACTCTTAATTTACCAGGATTACTTTAATGGTGAAATAGCTCAACTGGAATGTTTTTTTAAAAAAAAGTGGAAAAATCCAAAATCAATATTACATCATTTCAAAGAAAAAAAAATTGTGTCCGCTGCAGTAAAAAAAAACACATCGTTGACATTTATTTTGTAATAAATAATATTCCTTTGTAAAATGACTGTCAAGCATGTCTAACTAAATTTGGGCTAAATACCACCATTGACAGACAAAGGAATTGTGGATTACAAATACATAGATAAAAGCTATTTATAAAATTGTAAATTTCAAAAAAAAAAATTAATAGCCAGGAAATTTATTTTACTGTTTTTTTTAACCATCCATCCCAGTAAATATAAAGTCTACTGTTTAAGTATAAATGAACATATGGTACATATATAAATATGGTGTGTTGGAGAACTAAACATGATATACATATCATGTTTTGTATTCTCATTAAAGTGATTAGATTTCAACGTTTAGATGCTAATTGCGCTTTTCTGAATACATACTATAATGTGGTATGTCGAGAGTATGTACTACTTTTCAGTGAAGATAAGTGTGCGTTGGTGTATAGAAATCCTTATATAAAGAAATCTAAACCAGGCTTTTCAAACTTGTTGCCCGTGAGTATTTTTTTGCGGAGCACTACCCGCGGTTATATTTTTCATTTATTTTCATTTCTCATTGAAATCATTTTTATGTACGGGAACATAAGATATTCTTTTACAAAATCATTAAGTTGCATCTACTGTACCTCATGTGACTGTTTTTGATGATAAATTATTCACTTTAAGTTAGATAAAAATGAAAATGAAATTTTTGAGTTTTTTGGTGTGGCCCTTGGCGCCTTTTGAGTTTGACACCTCTGATCTAAACGATCATTTTAAAATTTCTCATCTAAAATTTACTTTATAAAGAATCTGTGTATCAGCATACCCTCAATTAGATTTATAGATGTGTATGGAGAATGTGTGTGTAGACTTGGCGCTGATTAATCCAATGAACATAGGGACAATTTTGTGTGAATATACTTAGATTATTTTAACATGTGAAGGGTCAGGTTTGTATGCAGATTACTTGGTGGTCCATCCTCGCCACATGGACATGATAGAGGCTGCGGCGCTGGTGACCAGTCCCGGAGCCACGGGAGTAGAGATAAGATTTATAGCTGGAATGCGGATATTAGGTTGATTTGCATCTCCCATCTGGAATAAGAAGAGAAAAAAATTCATTTGCATTAATACAAAAGATATATACATACAATGAAGCATGTACAATGAGAAAAAAAACTAACCACCCTCATAAATCTGTTGTTATAATTTAAGCAATTGAAATTACAATAAAATAAAATATCATCAGGTCAAATTTCAGTTCAGCCAAATATCTGTTTTGAGTTTTATTTATTTATTTATAAAAATTATTATTTTTCGTATCCATTTTTGATGTTCACAATCGATATTAATTTAGATATACAATTTTTTTATTATTATATTAGATATGCAAGTACAACACTTCATATGGTAAATTGCCATCCACAGTTTTACTTTAGCAAATAATATTATCCCTGAGAGCTTTTTTTCATGGTGTAGAAAATTTGCTACAAACGTAAAATACTGCATAGAATTACAAAAAAAATATTCTTGTACATGTCGTAAAAGTATAATCGTTAATTTTTATGTAAGTTAAATAAACATATGAACATAAAAAAATATTTTCATTAATTGATTGATGGCAGTCACTTAAATCTGTCCATGTTTAATTTAAGTTTTACTTAGTACATACATTTGAAGAAATATTGGTATTTATAAAGCAAAACTTAAATTAAAAATAAAACATAAATAAGTGACTTTATATTTTTTCATTATCTCCGCAGTTTAAAAAAATATATCCAAAAATACCCAAATTATGCATTAATACAAAGACAAGTACACAAGACATCTCTGAATAGGTTTGACAGTAGGTTTAAAATATAATATTTTGTCAATGTTAAGGGGATAGTAGAGATGGCGGTTCACCTCCGTGGTGTAGTGGTCAGCGCGTTTGGTTACCATGCTGGAGGTCCCGGGTTCGATTCCCAGGGGAGTCAAAATAAATTTGGGTAATTTTCACTCTCATATTTATTTAGTTCAACCGTACCCTGGACTGGTACAAGAAGCGCAGGTCTGATCACCTTGCCTTCATGCAATTAACAATCAAGATAACACTGCATTGCTACGATGTAGTGCCCTATGCACCATCGGGTGCGGATAAGGGTTAAAAAAAAGAAGAGAGATGGCGGGTACTGACCGTTTCCAAGTCCCACTGCAAGTGCTCGGGGGGCTCGTCCTCCTCATCGGAGCCGACCACCGCCTCTGCCCCCCAGCCCCACCCCCACCACTCCCGCTCCAGCCACTGCGCCTGCTGCTCGTGCCGCTGGTAAATGTCCTCACAATGGACACTGCAAATTGCAATCATCGTTAACCCCCCATGAACCACAACCTTGGAAAACTTAATTCATTTTTTTTAAAACATTTTAAAAATAAAACTAACTAACTAACCAACCATCACGCCGCTTTCCCACCGGGGTAGGCAGAGAGAATAGAACGCCACACCACTCTGTCTTTGCAAACATTCTTCGCCTCTTCCATGTTCATGCATCTTCTCATACATACCCGCCGATTGTTACGACTCCTAACGTTAAAATAAAACGCTTTGTTTTTATAAATTGTTGGTTTTTTTCCAATCGGTTTAGATTAATACCTTGTATTATTGAGAAACTAGACCGGGAGTGTGGAATCTTTTAATTTTTAAAGGCCACATTCATTTGAGTAGCCCACTTGCAAACCACATTATGTTGAAAAACTATTTTTTTAGCCAATGGCGCAAATCGGTAGAAAATAAATTTTAAATTTTAAAATTAAAATTTTAACGTCCATATGTAACATAATCTGCCAAAACTCGTTAAGTTAGGAATAAAATGCAATAAATACTCTTGCAAAACTCGCTATGCCAATCGACAGTTCACTTTCTAAAATCTCTAAAAAAAGCTCAAATCTGTAGAAGATTAAATCTACAACATCTTGAGTGTGTCCAAATACTTGGACACACTCAAAATGTTGTAAATAAATTAACTGGTCAAATTATAAGCTAACATAATAAAAATGAAAATGATACTTTCTGGCGTTTCTCATGTATGTGATTATAATCCAGGATTTGGACCTCACATACTAATATAAGAGTTTCTGCTCAATAAAAAGCTTATTTATATCTCACCAATAGATGTCTCTAGTGAAGTTCTAGTGATTCAAGAACAAGGTTTCTAAACTGGTTCATATAAATAGACCTTCCAAGAATTTGAGTAGTGTGGTTCTCAATAATGGGTAGAATTGATGAATGTTACACATGTGTAAAGTGATCACTTAAACCAGCCTATGACGGTCATCAGCCCCGTAAATGCCCAGACTTCCATATTCTTCTTCATCTTTGATGAGATGTCAAAAAATAATGTGAAGATTAAATCTTCTATTTATTTTTTAGATGTAAAGAAAGAAAAAAAAGTGTTAACCCATTGAGCTGTAGAGGGCAGGCCCGCAGCAGGACATGCAGGGGCGGTTCCACCGCGACAGACGGCCCAGCCAGCCCGGGTGCTGCTGCTCCGAGCCCCGCACCCGCGGCCACGGCTGCGGCGCAGCCCTGCAGCCGCCAGACCCGTCGCTTGAACCTCCGCTCCTCCAACTCACAGCTGCACAGGTCGCTATGAAATACAACCAAAACCATATTATTTTTTATCAGAGATGGCGAACCTTTTTGAGCCTGAATGCAAAAAATGAAAAAAAAAACAATTTAATAATATGTCACGTGTCACATGCCATGGAAATAAAAATACATGAATTTAAAATTTTTCACTTCAGATTTTTAATATAAACAAAAAATTTTAAAAGAAATTCACCTTGGGAGTGACCATGTTTCGATGCTTTCTGCATCATTTTCAAACACCGTAAATGAAAATGACGCGGAATGCATCGAAACATGTAATCCAACAGATTTTAAGAAATAGTGCTATTTACTTAGTAAAACTTGAATTAAAAATGGATAGATTTTACGACAAAAATGGATAGATTTTACGCCAATTAATGAAACAAATTAAAACGATGAAATTAAAAGTCGAAATAATAATAATATTAATATACAAAATTATACAATAATAAGGATCAAATTATAAGTTGGAAATATTAGGCAAATTGGCAGCCCCCTCACTCCGTGTTTTTGACTTGGGATTAGATTACTGTATTATTTTAATGACCATCTATTAGTACTACCACTCTCAATCAGCACCTCAGATTCACTAAACTATTGACTGATTCACCAGGATAAATATTTCTGCGACTCACCTATAGGAGATTTTGAATGGCAGTCTTACATCGAGGTAAAATGCCATAATTTGTAATAACTGTGCACTGTAGGCCAGAGCGGCGCTGATCCGATAGGCGGGGTTTTGTTTCACCGATTCCGGAGCCACCGGCTGTCCACCAGAGGTTTGCTTGTTCACCAGACACTTGTGGGCTGCCACTGCAAAATAAATTCTATTAAATTCATTTCTACAATATTAAATACTATTTACTTTCATTAATTGATTCGGCAGTCACTTTGTTGTAAAATCCATCCATTTTAAATTTAAGTGTTACTAAGTAAATACCACTATATGTAAAATCTATTGTGACGCATGTTTCGATGCATTCTGCATCATTTTCAAACACCGAATAGTGTTTGAAAATAATCCGGAATGCATCGAAACATGTGTCACGGTTTTAAGAAATAGTGGTAATTACTAAGTAAAACTTAAATACTATGTTAAAAGAAACATTTATCAAGTACTACATTCATAGAAGCATATTTTTTATAAAGCTTTGTCAAAAATGGGACATGTTATTTTGATATATTGAAGAAACCAAGAATTTGTCATATTTTGTACCTTTGGAAGTTAATAAGATAAAAATAATTGTAATTTGAGTAACCATCATTAAATAAGTACCATTGTTAATTACCAATCTTATCCGTTAAAACATCAAATTGACAAAATATCAAATTTTTCAAGGATAAGTTTTTATAATTTATTTTATCATATTAAGAATTTTTCGCTATTTTTTAATTTGTAAAATGTGAAAAACTCGTTCATGCCAATTTCTATACATTTTACAATTTCCATTTTCTAAATGGACCACTTTCTGCCCGGGAAACATTGATAACACTAATGACTATGACCTCTAGAAACAAAATCCATATTGGAGCACAGAAACGCTTGAGGCAGAGAAAAGGTCAAACTCGTGTGGCTATTGATCGACCTTTGAAAGGGGTTTTTGCATAGTTACCCCAGTGACAATAGGCGCTGTAGTCTGCAATGTCTATGGGCAGGAGTGTCGACAGTATCTGTAGCGATGCCAGAGCCTGCCCTCCCGCCACTGGGCGGGAAGCTTCTGCGAGAGCTCGCTCCGTGCACCCCACACTTCCCAACCCCATACTGGAAAATAAAAACAATATATACACATTGAAGTAGTTTCTTGTAAAATGAAAGTTAAGCAAGGGGTGAGTGAACGAAAACGTTTGTTGAGGAAGGATGAAGGAGTAAAAATGACAAAAAATTTCCAAGAAAATATAAAAATTTTCTGGAAAGAAGTCAAAAACTCCCGAAGTCTAAGCTTGAATGTATGTACGAAATCGATTGCAGCGAAAGACGGAAAAATGGTGACGAATGAAAAAGATATAAAAGAGAGATGGAAAGAGTATTTCGAGGAGGTGTATGAAACACATACGATTAATAACGTTAGTGACGTAAGTACATTTCCCCGAATACGTGTGAATGATGTTTCAAGAGAGATAAGTATGGAAGAAATTAAGAATGCCACTAAGTCTTTGAAAAATGGAAAGGCTCTAGGATTTGACAATTTTGCCGCAGAATACGTCAAGAAGGGTGGCGAAATAGTTCTCACATGGTTGCATAGGCTCTTTAACCGTTGTCTGGAGGAGAGTTATACTCCGGTGGATTGGAGAAGGGCAGTTATAATGCCTCTCTACAAGGGTAAAGGTTCTAGGGTGGAATGTGGGAACTATAGAGCAATCAGTCTATTGAGTGCTGTTGGCAAGATGTATGGTCGAATCCTTATTGAAAGAGTGAGAACCATAACAAAGGACAAAGTGTGGGATGTCCAGAGTGGATTTATGAATGGGAGAGGATGTACGGATCAAATTTTTGCCTTGCGCAACATCACTGAAAAGTTTTTGGCCAAAAACCAAAAGCTTTTCTGTGCTTTTGTGGATTTGCAGAAAGCGTATGACCGAGTTGATAGAACGAAGCTATGGAAGGTGTTATCTGAGTATGGGGTAAGCAGTAAACTTATCCAAGGCATAGCATCCTTGTACGAGGATAGCACTGCATGCATAAGGGTAAGTGGTTCATTTTCATCCTGGCTTAGCATCTCTGAAGGTGTTAAGCAGGGATGTGTAATGTCACCGTGGCTGTTTAACCTATACATGGATAATTGCATGAAAGAACTGAAAGATTTAAATGTTGGAGCCAGAATGAATAATTTGACTGTCTGTTGCCTTTTGTATGCTGACGATGCTGTTCTTCTTGCCGATAGCAGAGAAGATCTGCAGGCGTTGGTGACAAAAGTGTATAATGTGTGCAAGGAAAGTGACTTATTGATGAATGTTAGCAAATCTAAGATTATGGTTTTTGAAAGAGAAGAATGCAGATCTGAATGTGAAATATTGGTAAACGGAGAGATTCTGGAACAGGTAGATGATTTCGTGTATTTAGGTAGTATGTTTTCTAGGGATGGAAACATTGATAAAGATATAGAAAGGAGAGTGAATGCTGGGAACAAAGTGAACGGTGCACTGAAATCAGTTATAGCAAATAAAAACCTATCAGCGGAAGCTAAACTGGCAGTGCACAACGGAGTACTGGTTCCAACTCTAATGTATGGAAGTGAAACATGGAGTTGGCAAAAGAAGGATGAAAGTAGACTGAATGCAGTCGAAATGCGATCTCTCAGAAGAATGTGTAACAAAACGATGTATGATAGATGTGCGAATAGAATTATAAAATAAGATATAAATATAAATAAGGAAAGAATGCAAAGCTGAGATAAGCATTATCGATAAAATTAAGAAAGGTGTGTTGAGATGGTTTGGACATGTAGAACGAATGAGTGAGGAAAGAACGGTAAAACAAATTTATGAGGCGAATGTTAGCGGGAAAAGAAGCAGAGGAAGACCGAGAAAAACATGGCACGATCAGGTATGCCAAATACTTGAAAGTGGTCAGGTTAGGAGTCGTAACAATCGGCGGGTATGTATGAGGAGATGCATGAACGTGGAAGAGGCGAAGAATGTTTGCAAGGACAGAGTGGTGTGGCGCTCTATAAGGAAAGAATGCAAAGCTGAGATAAGCATTATCGATAAAATTAAGAAAGGTGTGTTGAGATGGTTTGGACATGTAGAACGAATGAGTGAGGAAAGAACGGTAAAACAAATTTATGAGGCGAATGTTAGCGGGAAAAGAAGCAGAGGAAGACCGAGAAAAACATGGCACGATCAGGTATGCCAAATACTTGAAAGTGGTCAGGTTAGGAGTCGTAACAATCGGCGGGTATGTATGAGGAGATGCATGAACGTGGAAGAGGGGAAGAATGTTTGCAAGGACAGAGTGGTGTGGCTCTCTATTCTCTCTGCCTACCCCTGCGGGGAAGCGGCGTGATGGTTAGTTAGTTTTAGTTAGTTAGAAGTAGTTTCTTCTTATTCCTCATTGCTGAGGGTTGTGACCCTTGTAGAAGCAATGACTCTTCTCCAGTTATCCTTTGACTGCGCTGCACGTAGCGCTCCAACCACTGAGGTGCCTGCTGCTGCCTTAGTTTGATCGGTCCATCGTGTAGGGGATCTTCCTCTCCCTCTTTTCCCCTCTAGGCTACCGATCACAACTAGTCGTTCCAGGCTATCCTCGTTGCCACGCGCAACGTGTCCAAAGAACTGGAGAATCCGTCGGGTACAGATATTGGCCAGAGTCAAGCCATCCAAGCGTAGTTCCTGGCGAATGGACTCATTGGTGCGTCTAGCTGTCCATGGAATTCGGAGCATGCGCCTCCAACACCACATTTCGAAAGCATCAATTTTTCTCCTTTCTGCTGCTTTTAATGGTAATTTAAACCAAGTAATTTCGCATTTAGTTTTTGTATTGCCGTTTGCTTGATAACAAAAAAAAAAAAAAACTAAAAACACCAGTAATTTATTAACACATTGTCTGCCACAGCAATATTCAGAATTCCGGTCTAAATGGGCAATTTCATTTAATCATATTATATTATTAAAAACTCTAGTTGTAGTATATTTACATTGATTTTTGTTCTCTTCCCAGAAGCCATCTATCCATATTACAACTGATATACTAGGAATTTTATCGTAGCTGCACGAATATGGCAAGTAAACACAGTGTGAGATAACTCATAGTCGGCATCCTAGCAAAGAACACAATCCACGAGTTATCTCATAGTTGACAGTCAATGTGTTTAAAAAAAAGTAACTAACCATCACGCCGCTTCTCTGCAGAGGTAGGCAGGTAGAATAGAATGCCACAGTAATCTGTCTTTGCAAATAATCTTCGCCCTTTCCACATTCATGCATCTCCTCATACATACCCGCCAATCATTCCGACTCCTGACCTGACACCACTTTCAAGTATTTGAAATAATGCCAAGTTTTTACTTCATTAATTTGTTTTACTATTTGACCTTTATGCCTAGTCATTTATCGATGGAAAAATTACTTATGTACGTAATTAAATGTTTTACCTGTGAGAGTTAGGGATTTCCTTGATGGGAAATACAAAGTCCACCAACTGCTTGAGTCGTTGCCTGCGCAGGACTTTCAAGGACTCCTGCTCCAACTCTATGTGACTGCCGAGCCTCTTGACAATGCCTTTCTTATTGTGGACATGCTTCCACACCTTCTCGATCTTCTCCTTGTACTTGGGCAGCTTCACCGAGACCTGGGAGTTGTGTTCTCTAAGTGACGACAACTTGTATTTGTTAACTTTTTCATTGTCCTTCTTCTGCTGGATGGCGAGCTTCAAGAGTTCCACCTTTTCCTTACACCTGTTGATCTCCAGGAGAACATTTTCTTTTTTTAATCGGTTGTTCAGCAGAACTTCGCAAGATTCCTCAACCGATTTGATATTCTCCTTCATATGAATCCATTTCAACTGTTTGTCTGCATACCTGAAATGAGTTTTTTTTTAAATTGAAATACAGCAGGACCTCTTTAATCTGAATGCCCACTCATCTCTTTAATACACGCCTAGAATGGACTGACCAAGTGGATATTCCTGAGAAGATGATTTTACATAAATTGAGAGACAAAGCTTTTTACTTGTCATTAAATAAATCTCAACTAACTAAAATATTTGATTTCTTTAAAAAAGTTCAATAAATACATCGACCAATTTAATCCAATTTTCTCAAAGAAATATTTTCATCATGACATTATTCTTTAAAATTAATTGGTTTCCCTAGTCAATAAATTACTAAATAGAAGAAAATTGTCAACGACATAAATACATCCAATCTGAGTGAAGGTCATTTATCTGTTACATTTGTTTGATTATCTGTGAAGTTAGTATATTTTGTGTTATCTAAGACGTAATAAAAATAATAAAAATATGCAAAAACATGTTGAAAGAAAAAAGAAAATTAAAAAGTCATGACATTTTATTTGTTTACTTACATGATTTGAAACGAAATACATACATAAAAAAATGGATGACAAAATATTATAAATAAATAAAATAAGTTATTTAAAGTACAATAAAATGAATCCTTAAAATGAAACAATATTACAAATAAAAATAAGAATGCAAATAATATGAGGATATGCGTAGGTCAGTATACAAGTATCGGCTATTTGTAAACACAAAGGTAGTACCTATCGGAAAAATGGGATGTTGAATAGACGAAGTCTCCGTTTCTGATGCATTGTATACAGTAGAAAACTTTTCTAAAATGAAAACACAAATAACATTTACGACGTGTTACACTGAATTGGCTCTCACTTCCTTCTATTGATGATAATTGAAAATCTTTCGGAGCTTCGCAACTATCATCTGATCTTCTTTCCGCCATAACGATTTATGAAAATTAAAAATTACAATCATCTGTCATTGCTTATCATTCTTTCTATGGTTTACTAGTTTATGGTTATTTAAGACGGCAAAATGTTGATCTAAAAAAATATTTCTTCATTTTGTAAATAAATAAAAAATTGAAAGTCAATTTTTTTTAATTGAAATTAACGTTTAGTAGTGTCGAACGGAATTTTTTTAAAAAAGATAACTAAATAAATAAACCACCCGAGCATTTTTCGAATTACATTACAGTAACGGTTTGAAGAAATTGGAATAAAAATGTTATTAGTTTAGTAATGTTTTAAACTTTAAAAAGTACAATACGGTATAGTTTCACGATGGGGTAAAAATTGGTAAAATTTACTATCACCTTTCTCCCAAGCAGTTTATATACCTACGTATCGAAAAGTTTATAAATCCTGCATATTGCTAGTGAGCACATATGCAGTTGAGACTATGGCTCTGACAAAGAGAAATGCAGAGAAGCTCGAGTGTACACAGCGATGCATGGAAAGATCCATGCTTGGTTTTAGCCTGAGAGATAAAATTAAAAATAAATAAACCAGGAAAAAATCAAAGGACATCATGGATCGCGTGGCAAAATGGTAGTGGGCAGTGGGCAGGACATATGGCGAGATATGACCCCACAAGATGGATCCCAAGAATTCTACGATGGAGACCTTGGGAGAGCAAAAGAGGTGTTGGAAGACTCCAAAAGAGATGGTCTGGCGTTATTGTCGCTGTGGGGGGTAAAAACTGGCTGCAAGCTGCAACCAACCGGAGTAAATGGAAAAAAGGGGAAGACGCCTATATCCAGCAGTGGAGGTCAGAGGACTCGTAAAGAAGATATAAATATCTTCTTTTATATATATATATATATATATATATATATATATATATATATATATATATATATATATATATATATATATATATATATATATATATATATATATATATATATATATATATATATATATATATATATATATATATATATATATATATATATATATATATATATATATATATATACATATATATATATATATTGTCTATGGTAATGCTTATCACAACAAAATTCAAATTAGTCCAGCCGAGTTAGTCTTTGAACAAAATAAGATCCCATACACGTGATAAGCGATTGTCGCTTTACAAAAAATAACGTTTAGGCTCGTACATAAATGTGGCGTTTATGTGGAAATATATGTTTTTGAGTCGCGCGTCTTGATCATTAGACGCGCGTCTGTCGCTTGACATGTGTATAGGGATAAATGTCACATTGCCGAATAAACCTTAATCTCTGGCAATGTAATGTCAAACTTTATAAATATCGCATAGTATTTTTTGCTATATAAAAACTCGAAATCGTAGGATCTCATTGGAATTATTTTAATTGGCCATAAAAAAAATATATAGATACGATAAAGTCTTATTTCCTATCAACATAACATAATTTTTGTGTTGATAATTCATAAGATTAATAAAACATTTCCATTTTGTGACCTGTTTATAAACATGCCTGATATCAAAATAACACCGCTCGGAGCCGGTCAAGATGTTGGGAGAAGCTGTATTCTCCTGTCGATGGGAGGTAAGAATATTATGCTGGACTGTGGAATGCACATGGGATATAACGACGAAAGAAGATTTCCTGATTTCTCATACATTGTACCAGAGGGGCCTATCACCAGCCAGATCGACTGCGTTATCATTTCGCATTTCCATTTAGACCACTGTGGCGCGCTTCCCTACATGTCCGAAATAGTAGGGTATTCTGGCCCCATATACATGACCCACCCCACCAAAGCCATAGCCCCCATTCTCCTGGAAGATATGAGGAAAGTAGCGGTCGAAAGAAAAGGCGAATCAAACTTCTTCACATCACAAATGATCAAAGATTGCATGAAAAAGGTCACCGCAGTGACATTGCATCAGTCAGTGATGGTAGATAATGATTTAGAAATTAAGGCTTATTATGCGGGACATGTTCTGGGGGCTGCAATGTTTTGGATCAAGGTTGGGTCCCAATCTGTTGTCTATACCGGAGACTATAACATGACTCCCGATCGCCACCTTGGAGCCGCCTGGATAGACAAATGTCGCCCTGATCTTCTCATTTCGGAGTCTACCTACGCCACAACCATTCGAGACTCCAAGAGGTGTCGAGAGAGGGATTTCCTCAAGAAAGTGCACGAATGTGTTGAAAATGGAGGGAAGGTCTTGATCCCAGTTTTTGCTCTCGGGCGAGCTCAGGAATTGTGCATCCTGCTTGAAACTTATTGGGAGCGCATGAATCTCAAGTATCCTGTATACTTTGCAGTCGGTTTGACTGAGAAAGCTAATAACTACTACAAAATGTTTATAACATGGACTAATCAAAAGATTCGCAAAACATTCGTACAGCGAAACATGTTCGACTTCAAGCATATCAAGCCGTTTGATAAATCTAACATCGACAACCCGGGAGCCATGGTGGTGTTTGCCACTCCGGGCATGCTGCACGCCGGGCTCTCTCTGTCCATCTTCAAGAAGTGGGCGCCTAACGAGAACAACATGGTCATCATGCCCGGTTTCTGTGTCCAAGGAACCGTCGGTCACAAAATCCTCAATGGAGCTAAAAGAGTAGAGTTTGAAAACGGTCAAGTTGTAGACGTGAAAATGGCAGTGGAGTACATGTCTTTCTCTGCGCACGCCGATGCTAAAGGCATAATGCAGTTGATCCAATACTGCGAACCTAAAAATGTGATGCTTGTCCACGGGGAAGCTGAAAAAATGGAGTTTTTAATGCAGAAAATTAAAGAAGAGTTCAGCATTGACTGCTTTAATCCGGCTAATGGCGAGACTTGCATTATTAACACTCCGCTCAAGATTCCCGTAGACGTCTCCTTGCGGCTGCTGAAGGCCGAGGCAGTCAGGTACAACGCGCACCCTCCGGACCCCAAGAGGCGACGCATCATGCACGGGGTCCTGTGCGTCAGGGACAACAAGCTCTCCGTGATGGACATAGACGAAGTGTGCGAGGAAGCGGGAATAAACCGACACACCATCAGGTTCACTAGCACGGTGCGCTTGGAAGCACCGGGCCCGGCATCGCGCACTGCCCAGCGACTGCTTCAACTCCTCACCGATCGCTTACCCTCGTGGACTATTCATCTCACTGATGGAAATATCTCTGTGGAATCTGTTCTCATCAAAGTTGAGGGAGATGAAGATGTTAACAAGAGTATATACGTATCGTGGACCAATCAAGATGAAGACCTCGGAAGCTATATATTAGGACTATTGCAGTCTATTTGTCAGTGATCTTTCTGTGATTAGGAGAGTGTATCTGTTAAACTTCACGATTTATCCCAGGATAAATCTTACAACATCAGATGATAGGTATAAAATCAAAAGTGCCTCTTTATAATAATCACACTTTTCCACTGATTGGTAATTTATAAATTGCACAAAAATGCAGAAATATTAATACAAAAGTGAAAACATTTAATTAACAAGTAAATTAATGTTTGAAAGACCTTTATCTTTAAAATATTGCAGAGGCGCTTTTAGTTTTGTACCCCTCACACGCACTAATATATTTTTGTATTTTGTTGTTTTATCCATTTCATGTATTAATGTTATATTTTGTAAATAAAAACTCAACAATTTTTTAATCTTGACTGTTTATATATTTCAAGTATGTACATTTACCATCATGAAGGAGGTTTAGATTTTTTTAATTTGCAGATAATCAAATTTAAACACAATAAAACCCCAAAGTTCAAATATGTTTGGCTTGTCAGAAAAAACTCCCCCAACTTTGAACCCTGGTGTATGCTTGTAATTACCAAGATACATATGAACTGATATTGCCATGAAGTTTGGTTTGTATACCTAACATACATGAATCAATATATTCTGTGCTTGACTCATGTTAGAAGTCACCAATTTTATTTTTTTATTTTTTATTCATTTAATATATTTACATTTTTATTAATAACATAATACATTTGAATCATTTATACATATGGAGAACTTTTATATTTCGATTCGCTGTGCCTCTCCATAAAAGAGTCTGTGCGAATATGGTTGTCAAATGTGGATAGACCCCAAAAGGATCAACACTATCTGTTCTGAGATTTTATACTAGAACTGCCAAGTACTTATTTTTATGAATCCCGCTGATGTATTTACTACAACTTGACTTTAAAAATGAAAATATCAATATAAATGATTAAAGAAAACACTTGTTTTTTACCACTTGAGTTTTATTAAAGACTACATGTTTCAGAAGTTAAACTTCCATAAATAAAATATCAATATAAATTATAATAGATACGGGTTCAGAATTTTTCTATTTCTCTGTAATACTTTTACGTCTTACATAAAAGTATTTTAATATAAAGTTACTCATTTCCAACAACGGAAATAAATAAATTGTAAAATAAATCAGGGATAGAATCACCAATACACAGAGGTTTCTCAGAATATGCCTGCTTGCCGCACTTTACGTACGCGGCCTCACACTATTTCCGACGGTCTCATTTTACTAGCGCTGCACGAGTCGTCGTTCATGGTGGTCGTATCGTTGCACTAGCTTCGGCAGCAAGAGCAATGTATTTTTTCTCTTTTTTAGGTATTTAGAGGAAGTTATAGCCCTCCACAAAAAGAGTGATCCGCTGTTGTGTGACAACTACCATGGCATTACTCTTTTAAGCGTTCCTGGAAAAATTCTGGCACAAATAATGCCGGTAAGAATCCAACAACCGATAATGCGAGTCCTCAGAGAGAACCAAGTGGGTTTTCTACCAGGCAGGGTGTGTGCTGACCATAGTGGCTTACGATGCCTTTTACAGCAAAGTAATGAATGGAACTGCGCCCTTGCCTGCTGTTTTGTAGATTACGAGAAAGCTTTCGACAGTCCGTACAGGTCTTCTCTTTGGAATATCGTAGAAGCATAAGGAGTTCCTGTCGAAATTGTAGCCATTATCAGCGCTTCACACTAACAGCGAATGCTGCGTTAGAATAGATGATGTGTGCAGTGAACCATTTGAGGTCTCTACTGGGGTGAAGCAAGGCTGTGTACTAGCCCCGTTTCTCTTCATCATCATGTTCGGCTTCATCCCATGAATGTCAATCCCACCGGATCGAGGAATTGCAGTGAGTCCTGCTCAGAAACTATGTGATTTAGAATATGGGGACGATGCAGTTCTAATAGAAATATCAATCGGAGCCCTGCAAGATATAATTGGCTCCCTCCAAATAAACTCCGCTCGGTTAGGTTTAAGAGTGAATGCCAAAAACACCAATTTCATGTGCAACTCAGCCTGTCTGGACCGAGGTCAACATCTTACTTGTGAGGGACGAACGCTCGTTCGAGTTGACACCTTCAGATACCTTGGAACATTCGTGGTGAAGGATGGTAGTGTCCAGAAGGAACTGAACATACAGCTCGGAATGGCAGGAGCCATATTCAATAAAATGCACAATGTCTGGGACTCACTGCTTTACTCGACAAAAACCAAGTGCCACCTCTAACAAAATAACGAAAGCAATAAATGGAAATTGACAATTTGAATAAATTTTTAAATAAATGATCAGCAGGAATTTGGGACAGAACTGCAACTGAATATTAAAGAAAACAGAATATTAATATTAAAGAAGTCTATAGAACAAGTATAGAAGTATATGGATTGTGAAAGGTTGTAATTTTTTTGAATAGCAAAAATAGACGAATGGTAGATTTTTATGAACTATTGATAACTGTTGCCCACAATTCACTCCATTTCGTCACATGTTATGTTGGAAAAGATTCCACGTAAATATTTTTATCAAAATAATTATATTGCTTGAATAGAGATTAGTTAACTGACATTTATATACTACTTTGGGAAGCACAATTAAGATAACATTATTTAATGGTGTATTTTTAGTTTCATCTAGAGTTTGTTGTGGTATATTAAATCATCGCCATTTGTTTAGAGTAATACCCCTTTGTTAGCTATATTTAGCTAGGACTAAATATTTTAGATCAAGGCAAGGAAAGTAGAATTTAATAATTATCTTAATAAAATAATTAGGCCAGCAAATCATTTTGTTTGATCACTTTCATGCATTTTACAAGATATCATTTACTCGTTACTTCATATTTAATTACTTAATCTTTTAGAAACTAACCTCTACTCTACACAAATCTGACTAAAATATCAATAACATATTTTTTCCAATATTTAGTAAATGATTTTTTTCTTACATCCGAAAATATTGGTACATTATTTTGTTAATTGTTAAAAATATTTATTTTATTGTTAATAAAATTTTGGAAAAATTAAATAATATGCAAGCAAGAAGTCCTTCAGGTACACCAGCTTAAGGTTGAAATCCCATATGTAAGTTAACGCCTTAACTATGTAGTGAAGATAACATTAACTTATCACTCATTACCAATGGTATACTCACGCATTACCATTTTAATGTTGACACTTCCTTACACATTCAGTCAAATATAAATTCCAATGTGCTCTACCATTTGTCAAAAAGCTTTACTTCCATAAATGATTGAAGTAAAATTAAAAAATGGTCCAATTTTTTTATTCTTGGAAACATTGTGACATAATATGAAGTTGCGGAGTAAATTTTCTGTCAATATACATAGTTTGTCCGCCTCCGTGGTGTAATGGTTAGCATGTTTAGCTACCGTGCTGGATGTCTTGGCTTTGATTTCCAGGGAGGGGGGGTGAAAATTGGAGTATTGGAGATTTTACACTCTATTATTAATTCAATATTACCCTGAACTGGTCCCAGAAGCGCAGTAGTGATCACCTTGCCTTCATGTAAGTAACCATCAAGATAAAACTGCGTCAATACGATGCAATGCCCTATGCATAATTTGGTGCGGGTAAGGGGGTTAGAAGAATATATATTTTAAAATTATCAAAATTGAAGATTTTTACATCATTTGTGCTAAAGCATGTGACCAATTGGTAATTTAAAGAGACAATTGGAGCGTTTGTTATTTGGGACTTCTCATTGAAAGCGAATGATAAGAATTTTGATGGTCGTAAATATTGATAATTGTATCGACCATCCCCGGGGCGATTAGGACTACGAGCATTTCAATTATCCAATAAAAACCTTTACGTTTTTGGTTTTTCAAATATATAAAGAGAAAATATATATTGTGATGTAAATCTGGTCCTGTATCATAACGACCGTTTTGTTTGTTGATGAAGCAAATATTAAAGTGAAAAGCAAACTTGAACGTAACTGATTTGAGATCATTTGGCGGTCGTGTATTTATGTCATTCAGGCTACAAGTGGAAAATTATTTTACTTGTTTGTAAATTGAAAGGAGTCTGGGTGACAATAAGACAATGAAATAAATATTTCATGGCAAGGTTTTCTTTGGATAACTTTGGAGTAATAAGTCTGGCATTCCATTTTAAAATATTGACATTCTTTTTATTTCAAGTGACGACTGGTAAGCTATGTAAGAATAAAACTCAAATGAACTACTGAAGGTTAATATGTACTAGTAAAACTTCTAAGGAAGCTGGCTAACCATCATGCTGTTTACTCATAGGGATAGGAGGAAAGGAAGGTTCGCAAAACTCCTCTCCCTTCGCAGACTTTGACTCTTGTACATACATACAACTACATATTCATTCATGCACGATTTATGACCAGTAAGGTTTTAAGGATGAGTACTTGATAATACCATGTCTTCTTCTCCTTCTACTTTCAGCCACTTCTGACAATAAATCTCCGACACTCACTCATTTACTTTGTGTGTCCAAACTATCTTCATACCCTTTCTTTACCTTATTAATAATGCATTTTTTGCCCTTACGTTCTTTCTGTATTTCATTGTTCTGACATCTATGCCACATCAATATACAAATTTTTGCCACGCATATTCCTGAGAGATTGTATTTCAACTGCATTCAGTCGGCTTCATACTTTGCTTGCATACATTACGGTTGATACCGGGATACCATCATGCACTGCTTGTCTAGTTTTTGCTGATATTTTTTACAATCTCTGATTTCAGTACACCTTTTACTGTTCTATAATTCGGAAATGTATAAATAAATAATAAAATGGTAATATACCTATTCACTTTTTTTTATTCTTCCATGTCTCCTCTATGAGAATAATTATAATGTATGCAGGTTCTTAAATTATATTTTACGAATGTGCTATATTTAAATATGTTGCGCTGTTTTGATTTACACCTTATAATATCAAAATATAAAATGCTTTGGACTTTGATAAAATACTTACAGTACATGATCACGCATGTTATTCCTCTACAGCCTTTGTTGCTACATGCTCTGAAAACATTTCTATTTCATCAGCTCTAGTGTCAAGAACCTTTAAAGTCAATATTTGTTCTGTAAACTTATTTCAAAAACGTAGCGAGGCAGAGATGAATCCGATGACATAATTAATTTAAATATTTTTTATTTTGCCTACCTTCGTATAGTAATAGTTAGCGCGTTGGCTTAATTAATAAATGGAGAGAGTGAAAATACTATAACCAAGTGGAATTTACTACTTGAAAAAAAACATATGTCGAGTTCTAACATGCATTCTTCTTCTTCTTCATGTGTCCTGCTGGGTCCACCCGACGTTGACGATCACTTGGGAGAAACTTTATCTGTCCTGGGTAGTACGAAATAGCTCCTCCACATCTCTCATCCCGGTCCATACTCGAATGTTCCGAAAACTGGAAAGCTGCCTTCTCCCAACCCCTCTGCGACCCTCAATCTTCCCTTTTATGACCAGTTGTAGGATGGCATAATTTTCACCTTTCATTATGTGACCAAAATAAGAAGTTTTACGGAGCTTGACATACATTACGAACATTATATTTTTGATAATCAGTTCATTCCGCTTGATAGTTAAAAACTATTGTTTTTACACTATAACGCAAAGTAAGCTCTGATGAAGAAGCCACTTCTTTGAACATTATTTAATTTTATATATTTTATACACATATAATGACATCATACACAAAGATACAACGATTTGACATTAAACAGTAAATATGTGTTTTCACTTTTGATTTACTTACAATTTCCAGCTAGAAGCGGTTCATGTGTGAGGAGGTTAATGCATATTATCTTGATGGTGTTTTTTTTTATCATTGTCATTGTTTGCTATAGTTCTTCATAAGAAATGTTATAAATAAATATAAATGTATGGTTACAAATTTAGTTTTAATCTGCTTAGTGCTCAGGTAGTAGAATGGTGGTCGATACACGGACTGAGAAGGGTATGGTGTATGAGCCAGTAGAAAAGAAGGTGAAAGTTGATGAAATTGATGTACCCTAAATATTAAAGTGAGATTAGCATAATCTATAAGTGTAAATAATCTTAATTTTAGGATCTCGAGAAATTTCCACGTGCTGTGTTTTTGATTATTCTCAATGAATTTTGTGAAAGATTTTCTTATTCAGGAATGCGGGGTGAGTAAAATACATTGACCACTTTTATTCAATACATTTATTATTACTAGGAACTAGTACAGGGCATGATAGATAGTCAATATCTGATTATAGATACAGAACTGAAAGAATATGAATAATGACTGTTATACATATAAAGCTTGGATATAATTTAGTGGAATCTTTATTGCTCTAAAAAGCTTTCGGTAAAATGATGCAATTTTCAAAGTTGTTTTGTGTCAACAAAAGGAAGTAATAATATTTTCTTTTTGGATGATTGATTTTGCAATTAATAATTTGGGTAAATAAACTATGAGATATAGTAGATGCCTCATCAGAGATGAAGCATATTTTATAAAAAGTTACAGAATTTAAAAAATTGTATAAAAACGTTTATACTAAAAATTTGTATACGAAGGAAATGTGGAAGTCTGGACATATTTACAGGGATTACAGCCTGGCAATACCTGGTTTGCTATACTGTCCTCAGGAGTTAAGTCCAATGTTTTCATTTTCTACATAGTATTTCATTTTCTAATCCATATTCGCACCTAATGGTGCATAGTGCACTGCATCACATTGAGGCAGCGTTAACTTGATTGCTAATCGCATGAAGGCACCTGTAGTACAGGACTGGTTACCTAATATCACCTTTTTTAAGTGGTTAATACCACTCCAAGGTGATATTAACCACTTAAAGTTTGAATTTTGGTGAGAAAATATGTCGCTACAAGAAACCATCAGCAATAAGTCGAAACACGACTGCCTAAATACCGATGTAGTTGATAAGAACAAATACAACAATATATAAGGCTCAGGCAAATTGCTACCAACAAACCGGAGTACAGTTAGCCCAAATAGCATTTGAAATCATCAGTGCAATAAAATCTCCTTGCCTAAGACATGTTAAAGCTAGACTGGGAACTGGTTAAACAAATAATAATATAAAAGTTCATTATGTATATGGAATATTTTCTTATATGGAATCAAAGCCAGGACCTCTGGCATGGTAGCCAAATGGTGATATGTATGGTGAAGTACAATCCGGAAATATAAAGTTATGCAGTTTTATTTATACACCATAAAATACGGGTGCACAACATAACACAAAGAGTGCCATTCTGTAGAGCCTCTGTGAAGTTTATGACTAATATGTATATTTTTTTCCATTTTAGCATTCCTGGCCCTCTACCTCAAACAGAAATTATTTTATACCGACGATGAAGCCACTGAAGTTTACCACATTTTCACAACCATGGCGTATTTCTTTTCCATATTTGGTGCCATATTGGCTGACAGCTTCTTTGGAAAGTTCAGGTTATTATGAAGGTGATCTAGATAAAGAGAATGCTTCTTACACAACAGATTAATTTAATTTTTCTTAATTTGTTTTGATATATTTATAAAAATAAATCATACATTGTGTCTGACACCGATGTTTCAGAACGATACTTTATCTGATGGTGGTTTACGCTGCTGGAAATATTCTTCTCACCGTTACTGCCATTCCTACCTTGGGCATTCCAGGAAGGTATTTATAAATGCTTTATTTGTAACAATTATGGGCAGTTCTTGGTAGCAGCCACATTTCGTTCTACCAATAATGTAAATTGGTCAACAAATGAGCTGCTGTCATTAACTCCTCAACAAGCGCTTACTTGGAATTTAAAAAAACAAATACAATGCTCAAATTGTAAACAAATCTGATAACCTACTTTTTTACTGTTCCAGGGAGTTCACCATTATAGGCTTGATGATGGTCGCTCTTGGAACGGGTGGAATCAAGCCATGTGTTTCTTCATTTGGAGGAGATCAGTTTGTACTGCCTCAACAAGAAAAGCAACTAACAACCTTCTTCTCTATCTTATACTTCATTCTGTGCTTGGGAAGTTTGATCGCCAAAACAGTGTCACCTTTACTTAGATCAGAAGTACAATGCTTCGGGCACAAGGATTGCTTTTCACTGGCATTCGGAGCTCCAGGCATCTTTATTATAATGTCAATAAGTAAGTCACACAATTAATTTGATTACCATTATAACAAATTACATTGTGTAGCCATGTATATATTTTTATTAGAGATAGAAAGATATTGTTTAGACATTGCTGTAATATCTGTTAATTTTAAATTTAACATGAAGTTTTAAATACCCAAGTTAACATCTTACACCAGAGTAGCTTAATAGGTAAAAGATACATTAAAAAATTGTATTCCCCTTCCCATTATAAGAAAATGCAGAATGCAAAAAAATATATACAGCATGATACATTTCCATGATTACCTAGGCAAGTAGTTAGTGTTCATATTTGGCTACCATGGTGGAGGCCCAAGTTTCGATTCCCAGAGGGGTTAAAATAAATATCAGTAATTTTTCACTCTAATATTTATTAAATATCATTGATACCCGAAGTGCAGGACTAATTTAAAAAAAATTACTGCGTCAATATGATACAGTGCTCTTTGTACTGACATATACATTTATCTCATTTAATAGAATTTAGGGAAAAATATTTGTATATGTATGATGTCATATATATAATATTTAAAACATGATGTATTAATGGATAATGGTAATATAATTTCAAATGTAATAAATAAATATTATTAAAATAGAATGGGTTACAGAAAATCTGTTCTTACATTTTCACTCTGAATTGAATCTGAAATATAATACAATTAATAGTAGAAAGCAAGAAGGTCATTTGTCTTATTTGAGCGAAAAAATTGTATGTTCACTCTTTCAAAAGAAATAATTTGTACTATAAAATCTCCATTGATATATTATTTTCAAATATATTTTTCTTACATTATAGTTATGTTTGCATGTGGCAAAAAGATGTACATAATAAAAAAGCCTACAGGAAATATCATGACCGAAGCTGGCAAGTGTATTTATGTAAGTATTTGGGTATTTGTGCACTACACAGAATTTTACCATCCAGCACTTCAGTTAGCATATAAAACAGATGATTGGCTTGTGCTGTTGTCTTTCTGATCTTGTCGGATCTGTTTGCTTGATCGGTGCGTGATCACGGTGCGCGTAAATTCAATCACGCTAAACTGTTGTAGTCGCTTTTATTTTTCAAAACCAGACTTTTGGACGGTAAAATTCCGTGTAGTGCACAAGCTACCTTTGAGATTATTAAAAAGGAAAATATAATAATAATAATATTTATTATTTGGTTAGGACTTAGTATCCTAAAATAATAATAAAAAGAAACCCTGAAATATCGCCATTTGTTAATTTGCTGGGTATACCTTTTTAGGAAGCATTGAGAGCTCGCCGGGAATCAAAACAGGAAAAGAAGAAATACGATCACTGGCTGGATTATGCTAGAGGCAGTTACGACCAGGAATTCATTAACAATCTCAATAGGACATTTCGAGTATTTGTTCTATTTACTCCTTTACCTGTTTTTTGGGCTTTACTGGATCAACTGGTAAATAGTTAATAACTAATCACTTATAATATTTGACAAAAAATATCCAAACAGAAATCAACTCAGTCTTCTACCAATGGATAGTTCTTTTACTCGTATACAGTGAACAAAAAAAAATCATTGTCAAATAAAAAATATATAGGACCATGACGCGCTTAACCTGTCCGGGAGTATGGCCGTACATGTACGGCCATACCAAACTTTTTTCAAAGGAGTTTGGACGTACATGTACGGCCGATACAAAATATGATTTATGACACGATTTATATCAAAACATGTTAAAAACATGATTTATCGGTATTTCGATAATTTTGATATAAATCATGTTTACTGGGGTAAATATCTTTGTTTATTCAAGAAAACATGTTGCTTATAGCATCGACTATAATATAAAAATTTAAAAGTTAAAAAAAAAACACAAAAACAAATTCACTCCTCAGATACAGTTTTGTCCGGAGAAACTCACACCCAGACAGGTTAATTGAAAAATCAAATATTAATGTGTAATTGCAGGGGTCACGTTGGACTCTACAGGCAGCAAAAATGGATGGCAAGTTCTGGTTATTTACTGTTAAACCAGATCAAATTCAAGTTCTTTGTCCTATTTCAGTTCTCCTTCTCATTCCTATATTTAAAAAGGTGACAATTTTACTATCTACATATGTATCTAAGTATGTATAAATTTTGGAAAGTATGGTATAGATGTTGGCTTTAAAAAAACATTGGCATTTTAGAAAATAAATCTTTGGCATAATGTATCTAGTTGAGACTGGTATAAATTATACAATAAAGGCTATTTCATGATTACTTTTTAGAGCAGTTCTCTCACTTTATATAATTATTTTTATAATTATAAAGAAAAAATGTATACATATATGTTAAAACTGATATTCCTCCTGAGTGAAAATACCCTATTTTTGTGAAATACGACTCCCTTGAAATAAGGTATATGGTGAATAATAATATAATATGGAAATGAAAAACATGTTTTGATTGAAAATTTTCAGATAATTTATCCTGTTCTGGGGAAGTTTGGACTGTTAACAAAGCCCCTCGAGCGATTGCTTTTGGGTTGTGGACTCGCAGCTATAGCCTTTTTTTGCACTGGCTTACTAGAATTGCGGCTTGAAGTAAGTAAAATTAAATAAATAAAATCTCAAGGATAGATTTGCCAAAGTTTATTAAAAAAAATTGAAATATATTTTTAAACCTAAATGCATAGATAAATATTACTTAAAAAAGAGAAAGATCTATTGTAGTTTGTTTTGTGTTCTTTTGTTTGTCTTATCAAATCAACCTACAACCTGTATGACTTGTATTGGGTTAATGTAAACCGGTCATATAATAGAGGATCTACGTAATAATTGCTCTTTCAGGGATTTGCAAACATATTCTCTCTGGTCACTTTTATAATGCGTATTAATTTTGCCCCATTTTTTTAAATATAAATTTAGGTAGGTACTTATAAAATTAAATATTTGAAATAATTTTAGATTAACAGGAAAAATTAATAAAACCGGATTTTCTTTTACTATCCGTCCTGATAATATATTTTTTTTAAATATAATCCTAGGCAATGAATGTAAGAACATTATTTTTTTTATCAAATATTACTTTTTACAGAAAACTTACCCTGTTTTACCAACAAGTGACTTGGGTCAACTGAGAATATTCAATGGACAAAATTGCAAAATGTATTTTGAGAACAGATTTATAAAAGACAACTTTACAATAAATCCACTCGATATGCATGTAAATAAATTTATCAAAGTTGAAAAAAAAATGGAAATCTTTTATAACCGCACAATAATTTGTCCAAAATATAACACTACATCTTTGGAAAAAATTCAAATTGAGGAAAATGAAGCTATATCGTACTTCTATCAAGATGCAAATACTTTGGGAAATTCAATAGTTCGAAGATATAATGACCATGTTGATAAATCAAGATCCGGGTTACCTTTTGTAAGGTAAGGAACGGTTTTAAGGTTATGTTTGATTCGGTGAATTCAGATTTAAAATTGTACCTTTGATTTTTAAATTCTTCTTCTTCTTCATGAGCCCTCTGTCCTCCACTACTGGATATAGGCCTCTTCCCCTTCTTTGCATTTTTTAATGCATAAATTTGAATGGCGCAAATCATCCTTTATAAGATGGATTGCGAAAATGAAAATTAATTAGACCTAAACTAACAAAACTTATCAAATAATATAAAAGACAGTGGTGACTTCATTTTCAGAATTTTGGCAAATATTCAAAACAAAATAAATCTCGAAATATGGTTGAAGAATACATACAGAGGAAACGTAGAACTGTGGACCAACTCAACACATACAGAACTCGTTGAAGTATTTGCCGGAGAATATGAGTTGTATGTGAACTCTAAAATAGTACCCTTGAATATAGATTTTAGAATTGGAGGAGTATACACCATTATTATTAATGACATTGATGGATTTGTAAGTTAAAATGATAAATATTAAATGCAAATCACTGTATTCGCAAGCAACTATACTGTTTATAGGAATAAATCTTATTTTTCAGAACGCCAAACTGTTGACAGTAACCGAGCCTAATTCAATATCCGTAGCTTGGGTGCTACCTCAGATGATCATAATTTCTGCAGGAGAAGTTAGTACCATTTAATTACGATAAATATTATTAATTTTATCGATAATGCTTTCTCAGCTTTGCATTCCTTCCTTATTTCATCATTCGAACATCTATCATATATCGTGTTGGGATATGTTGATATATAATTGAAATATTTATATTAGTAGTTTCATTATTTGAGGTTGTTTTTAGGAATGTAACCTCATAAATGCAGAGAGATGACTGTATTAATTAAATGTTAAATTTTAATTTTATTTGAATAATCCATTTCAATACATGTATTTATTTTCAGGTTTTATTTGCCATCACGGGACTAGAATTTGCCTTCAAAGAGGCCCCGGATAGTATGAAAGCCGTATTACAGGCATATTGGTTATTAGTGGAAGCAGTTGGTAATATCCTCATCATAGTTGTGACACGACTAGGTACTGGCTACAGACAGGTATGTTCTTTCTGCACAACTATTACTTACCTAAACTATTAGCACATCAGTCAGGCAATTTCGCACTTTAATTACAACAGACAGTGGTAGAAAAACTTTAAAATGTCAAGATTTTTTTATTGATACCTCATCATAGATGAAGAAAAATATTGAAGTGGTTTGTGACTTAAATGGTGAACAAAAATTTGGAAAGTCTATACTCTTACATACATTTCATGAAGGCTTCTGCTCATAAAAACTTACTAATTTCAACCATAGATGTCGACGACAAAGTAACTTATAGTAGATTTTTTAATTAAATAATTTAATTTGTGTGGTTGTTAATCATAGAATAGTAAATGTTATAATGTAATGCTTGGACTTCCATATTCTTTTTCATCTATGTTGAGATATCAATAAAAAAAATCTTGATATAAATAACTCCCTAAGTGGAGCAAATCCAGAATTTGTGAACAAAAATTTTGGGACACTCGAAATACTTTGAGTGTCCAAATTTGTATCACTTTCAAATATGCTATTAAAACTCTGTAATTTTATTTTTAGGCCCATCAGTTCTTCTTTTTCGTTTGGTTGATGTTGATGGCCAGCGTAGTATTTTACTTTTTGGCCAAACGCCATGAGCGCCTCAAGGAATTAAACGACGAAAAACCTGACCACAAGAGTACGTTATGCAACAAGTACATAGAGATCATGCAAATTGATGACACATTAGAGCATTAAGTTCATACTCCTACAAAATATGTACATATTGTGTAGTCTTAATTTATGCACTGTTGAACTCTCATTGTGAGATATTGGATATAACCTGATGGCAGTGAGTTCTCGTATCTTAGATAACGAAGTACAGTCATGTTCTCAGACAGGTTAATTTAACACTTTGACTGCCACTGATTTTTTCATTCTGGTCTAAAAAGCCAATTTCATTTCATCATGTTAGATAATTTAAGACGTTAATAACAATACAATAAGTTCTCTTCTTACATGATTTTGACTTACTGAATTCGTATTTAAATGATTTAAAAAAATGTTATATCTACTTTTTATTTTTTATTAAATAGTGAACCCACAAAGCCTTTATAGGCTTATCTGCAAGTAGGATACTTATGATAGGATACTTATGATAGATATGAAGGTTAATATGAAAAACACATCACAAACATCCAGATCAATTGAAAAAATCTTTCATGAATTTATTTTACAATTGGCGGGAATCGATCCACGATGCCAGTTTCACAGAAACTAAAAATAAAAATGTTTTATTAAATATGTAGATCAATTTTATTTTTACATTTGTACTATATCTTTTGAAACTAGCGCATAATATTACGTACCACGTATCAAAAAGATAATTTTTTTTCTTCCACTAACACGGAAACCTTTGGAACACATTAATCACGTAAGTAGAGGACTTACTGTACATGGTACATAATAATTCAATAATAAAATTGTATAATTGTATTTTCTCTTCATCATTCAAGCTAAACCAGTATTTTTATTCTCTTTCCCGAGTTTTCATATTTACACTGTAGTTGTACAAATATGGCAGGTACTGAAGGGACGAGATAACTCATGATAGACGTCCTGGGCAAGTAAAGAACCTACAAAATATCTCGCAATTGGCCGTCTATGTGTTAAACAATCAATTGCCATAATAAGAGTTCAAATTAATTTAATTAAAAAGTAATAATAATAATAATAATAAACAATTGTGTTATACAAACAAAATGAAAATACTTGATAATTTTTCATAATTGATGTTTTTTTGCTTTGATGTTTAGATTTTAAAGCTGTAAAGACAGTCTGATGTATTATTGTTGCATGTTTTATTCAACTAATAAACTGCTGGTCAGTCAAAAATTGTTTTCTTATAGATCTTCAAACTTAGCCAAATACAAATGTAGTTTTAATTTTAGTCAGTTTATTACATATTTATATTTATGGTCGCATCCGCTCAACAAACATTTTGTAAGTAGAATTAATATATATATAATAGTTTAGTAATTGTTTAAAACCAATTGCCTAAAGTTGTTTCTTAGAATTAAAGAAAAAATAAAACAGGATTATGGAAAAGAATTTTTTTTTTTATAGATCCTTATGGAAAATCATGTTGCTCAGTACATAAAAAATTAAATAAATATTTACACTCAATATGTACAGACAACATTACAGGTTACAAAAGTCAACAAAAACAACATATTGTGATTTATTACAAGTACATACAAATGTATAAAAATATTGTTTCAAACAATGAAATTAATAGATTTCATGAAAACGAAGAATTAGGGTAATAAAAAGGGTACATTATTTAGCAGGACAAGTCTAAAATGCATATTAAAGCTTGTTCAATACTGAATGCCAGTCTGGCGCTTAATTTTTGGAAGTCACTTTACCATTAAGGACAGTCGGACTATTCTTCCAGCTTCTGATCACCGGTTTGACCGGAGTCCCCTTCTTCTTGATGGTCGTGTGAATGGTGACCTCCTCGTCGGAAGCGTACTCCACCTCGAGTCGCTTGGTGTGCTTCCTTTTGAGGACTTTCTTCTGAGGAGGAGTTTCAGCAAAGGAGTTGTCGATGACATCCACACTCGACTGACTGGAATCTAAATAATTCTTTGCAGCTCCATTTCTTTTAGGCCTCGTTATAACTTGGTCGATTGAGTCATTAGGCTCAGTTTTTACACGAGGCGGTTTTGGTTTCTCTAGCGATGTTTGCGTGGCTATCGTAGTAGTCATTTTTTTATCCGGAGTCGATTTGACCCCAATCTCTACTTTTAACGATCTCTTAATTGGAACTTTTTTTGTGTCTTTGGGTGGAGTGCCTGACGTCCGTTTCCCTTTTCTTTTTGTGACTTTACTTCTTTTAGGAGCAACTTCATTTTCCGCATCGGAATTATCTTCACTATCAACTTCGGATATGTGGCTCTTTCTTTTAGGTGACTTGGGTCGTGTAGGTGTAAATTCTAGATTACAGTTACGAGAATAGCCTAAAGTTTTCAAGCCTGCTTCGAACAAATTCCGGCATTTATCGTAGTCTGGAACTTCGTCGTATTCCAAATTGCTAACATATTGTAAATAGGTAACTAGTCCATCTGAAACCACAATAATTCAATCACACGTTAAAAATTATTCAAGTGAAGTAAAAATAATAATAACAACACCTGAATCATAAGATATTTAACAAATTCATTGGAGGACTGTTTGATTAAAAATAATTTTTTAAATCATTTTCAAATATATTATTTTTTTTAAATAAGGTGCATGAATGTAAATCTCCTAATAGTCCTGTCCTGTAGTGGTAAGGGTATGTAAGGGTAAATATATATGCATGGAAAAGTATCACAAACACAGAAACGCGAACCATGTAAACACACATGTGTGTATGTGTAAATTAAAAAAACATTGATATGAGTATGGTTACTTACGGGGCGGTGCAGATTTGAGGAATGTCTTCTTCATGAAGGCGGGAATGTCCTTCATGCACTTTTCCTTCTGCTGCTGCACCTGCGGGGGGCTGGACAGGTCCCCCTCCCAGGGCAAGCGTCCCGCCAACCACTGCACCAGGTTGTACCCCAGGATCTCCAGGTCGCCCCGTCTCGTCGGCACTGAAGAATGTACCCCGTTATAATACAAACTTTTATCATCGTAATGATCAGCTTGCGAACTAATATACACTCAGCCGTTGATCCTCTCAATTTGGTTACCGACTCACTGGTCAGTACAAAAACAGCAAAGGGAAGCTCGCCATTAAGTGTGCTAGTTATGACCTGCTAAGATCACTATACCTGTGCTATATGCTGTAGCTGATTGAAGAATGAGATATTAAGGTGCTATTTAATATGGAATGTACAGCATTTTCAGACACTCTACAGCTGTATTAAGCAATCATTTATACATATCCAGACAGAGTTTACCCTCTACCCTTTTAAGAAAGCGTAACCAGTGCAGTTTGTGAAGTTGTGGAGCAATGCAACTAAATTTAGAAATCCAAAAAATAAGTCTCATTGCAAAATGATACTGATTGCAGTCGAGATTTTGTTGTTTGTAAAACCATAATACATATACCGTTGCAATAATCTACCCTAGATACTACTATTACTACCATCATGCCGTTTCTCCGCAGGGGTAGGCCAGAAAGAATAGAATGCCACACTCTTCTTTCCTGACATACACTCCTCGCCCCCTTCACATCCATACATCTAGTCATACCTATACAGACTTTTGACACCATCAGATTTTAGGTTCCGATTGTTCCGACTTCCTCGTTCTGTTCTCCCTCTCTAGTTCGCCACATATATTTTCTTAGTCATTCTCTCGCTATCCATTCGCTCCACATGTCTATACTACCTTAAAGAACTCCTCGTAATCTTTTCAAGTATCCCTTGTTCAGCCATATATTCCATTCTTATATCTTCGTTATTAATTCTGTCATTCAATGATTTTCCACATGTTCATCTGAGGGAGCGCATTTCAACAGTGTTCACTCTGCTTTCATCCTTCCTTTGCCAGTTCTGTGTTTCTCTTACATACATCAGTGATACTATAATACTAGATCCTATAAATGCGTTTATCAATCGACGGACAGCATTAACTGTTAGATTCCTACGAATGCTCCTAATTTGCCTGTGTGTTTGATGGAATATTAATAGCTAATACGAAACAGATTTTTCAATGCATAAATATCCTTACCTCCTTTATGCGCATCAATGCTGGTGTATTCGATGGTGCCATTGTGAGCCTTTTTGGGATCAAACTTGTATTCCTTTATGGTGTAGTGCGATGCCAAGCCGAAGTCCACGAGATAAGCCTGATTCTCTGTCCCCTTCTTTAGTCCAAACAGAATGTTCCCACCCTTTATATCTGCGTGCACGTAAGTCCTCCCGTGTATGTACTGCAGAACATCCAACTGGAACAATGGAGAACTAACTTACTTATGTACAGTTAAGATAACATAAAAAATATTTACGAATTTTCAAAATAATATGAATATGTTGATGTAAAATTCAAAACTAATAAAAACATAAAATTTGATTGAGTTTTTCTTGTCAGTATGATTTTTATATAACACATATAAGACAAACAAATGAAATGTAATAAATGTATTAAATGTGTTAAGAATTGTCTTTATCCTAGTCCTACCAATACAAACGATAAGGACGATAGAGACAGAAGTATTACATAAAGGCATATTGGCGTAGTCAGGTAGACACTTGACTACGAAAGTGGCATTTCAGGTTCGATTTCGCCGATTGCAATCAAGAAATATTAATTTTCAATTAGTCTGGGTGTTTGTAATGTATTTTTCACATATACCTACCCTTTCCTATCCTACCTCAAGACAAGCTTCAAAAATAGAAGCTTTGCGTGTTATTCCTTTTAACCGGTTAACTGCCGGCAGGTACATGTATGGCGGTACCCAGCACGCCGCGAATTTTACGACAAAAATAAAACCTTTTAAACATATTGTTATTAAAAGTGTATTAACGTTTATTTATAAAACTTGACAAATAAATGAAGAGCGCGCCATTCGTTCAGTCATTTATCCATAATCATAAAATTAATTGTTCATAATGCAGGGTTGTCACAAAACTTGTCATAGAAAATATGAAAACGAAATTTTATGTCAAAGTAATTGTTTATGTTAGTTTAATATTAAAAGTATACACACACACACACTTTGATTCAAAAAAATTAAAAATCATCAGAATCGACACTAAAATCACTGTCATCAGATTCGGCAGTGACGGCAACTCGGGGATTATTGGACAACCCTGAGCGCCATTAGTTGTTCCGACGACAAAGCTCTCTTTAATTTACGTATAAAATGGTAAAAACAAATTCTGTTTCAATTCTAAGTATGCAAAGATATTCTCAATAGATGTCACTATGCGTTCAATATATTTGTACATTTTAAATAATTGATTTTCTTTACTAAAAGCCCATTTAAAATGGCGCGTCTTAAGATGTCATTTTTGTATGAGCGGCGCTGCGTTCACAGAAAATTATGCGTCTTAAGACGCTCTTGGCAGCTAACCGGTTAAAAAAATGATGTATGAAAAGGAGAGTGTTATATTATCATATCGCTAAGTTTACAATGCTTTTAATATACAAAATATCTTATTTCTGTGTTCCTCATTTTTACATTTTAACACTTTCTATACTGATATATCGTGGGTGTACTGGCAAAAAACATTAACTCGAAAATATGCAATTTTGACTTAATGATGCAAATTATAAAGTTTTCAACGATCTATAAACTGGTCATCCCTTCCAATAAACTGGCAAAATACACTAAGTAGTTTGAAATGTCATATTTATGTGGTTTTAAAAGTAAATTCAACTTTAAGTTTAATAGCGGGTATTTTACTCAGGATAAAAGTTTTAAATAACAGGGATTATTGAAACGGGGATTTTAGAGTTAAAGTTTTTTGCCAGTATACCCAAGATATCTAATTCTACATTCCAATACAAGCGCTTCTCGCAATTTACACCGGTAATTTTTTTTCACTACCCCGGCTTTCATTATGTGAGGGGCTCACCATCTGTATCGCGATCCTAAAGACCGTGTGCGTGGGGAACAGGCGCCCACTCTCGAGGAAGCGGCACCAGAGGTCCTTGTCGTAGCGCTCCATCACCACGAAACGGTACTTCTCTCCCCCGCACTCGTGGGACCCGGACCCGATGTACAGCGGCATGCCCAGCAACGGCAGCTTGTGGGCCTTCATGTACTCCTGGACTGAACGAAAACATTGGTGTGTATGTACCATAAGTTTTGGAAAATTAACAGAATTGACTTATTGAAGGAGAGGTTGTTGTTGATAACACGACACCACTCAATTCAAAGAGCTGAGCTGGGGGTGTTCTTAGATTCTGATCTCTCCCTTGAGACTCAAATCACCAAAACAACAAGTACATGTTTTTATCAGCTAAGGCAAATTAACCCTGAAGAGGGCAACAGGTTGTTGTCGAAACTAGTTGGTTGTTATTAAAAATGAGATTGGATCAAAAAACAAAGTCTTTTTATTTCTCAAAATAATATACAAATTAAAAGCATTCCCATGAATCTGCCAATTGATGCTGGCCGTCAATTAATAAATGTGTTTATAATATCTAGAGTTGATTATTGTAACGGTATATACCCGGGTCTACCAAACAATAAAATGACTCAACTGCAATCAGTGTTAAACGTAGCAGCGAGATAGATTTTTGGAATTTCTAAATTCAGTCACATCACCCCACTACTTCACCAATTGCACTGGTTAGGCTTTCCCGAAAGGGTTAAGTATAAACTCTGTCTACTTATGTATAAATACATATTATGTATCAATACATATTATGTATCAATACATAGTATGGCTTAAAAGTATCTAAAAGAGCTATGTATTCCAGACGAATTGGTTGATAGACGTCTCACTCTTCGATAGGCTACAACTGGTATGGGGAAAATGATCTTACCAAGTTGCAACCACCGCACTACATTTGGTGAGAATGCCTTTGCTGTTGCGGGACCGATGTAAAACTACTTCTAGCCAATAGAATACTCTATACATAAGAAATTATTTTATTTCAAGCACTTATTTGGTGAAAAACCATACAGGAATAAATTTGTGTAAAAAAAAAATATTTTTAAAAAAAAATATTGATATAAGCAAAGTTTTTATTGAATAAATGTGCATGAGCATAGTGGCCAGATTTGTGGGATGACTGTTTTAAGAAGGGAGCTGTTTTTTTATTATTGCTTGTGAGGTAATGGCATGTAATGTAGTATGCATTCATAATTCAAAGATAGTGTAAAGACTGTATACTGACAAACAAAGTGACCATTTACATAAAGATTGTAGTTGGCTAGCCATTTGAACTTTATAAACACTGTTATTATTATTTTTTGCAATGTGGATGGGTTTTGAAAACTACAAGTGTGTCAAGACCTACAAGATATCGCACCAAGACTCAAAGCTCATGGACAAAATAATTCAACATTGATAAAAATATATTTCTCACCATCATCCTTCTTTGCATTCCTCATATAAAAATGCATTTCCACAAACAGCGGACCATTTCCATGGGGTTCCTGAAAAGGGTATTACTGTTATGATTTCAAACAAAAATTATGTATTACGAAAATTAGTGACATGTGCTAAAAAAAGTCCCTCACAGCGTACTGAATTTGATATTAAGTTGATGATAAAATAATTAGCATTCACACTGCACACTAAAAGTTTTCAAATTACTTCTTAAATGAGAAGATTTTTTTTGTTATTTAATAGGAATCGAAGGTAGAAATTTTTAAATTAGAAAAATATTTTGACGTGGGAATTTAGATAAACAATTTCAATCGAAACGCGCGGTTCAATTATAAGATCTCTTATATTTAGATTTGATCATTGTTTATAAACAAGACTCGATAGATGTACTTACAATTTTAATGACATAAGGATATTGCGAAGTTTTCTTGGGAGTAGAATCATGTTCACATGCCGAATATATTTCTCCGAACCCTCCGGTTCCTATTGAAGGTCCGATACGCCACTTCTTTTTGCTAATGTCCTGAAGGATTTCGCCGTTAGGAATAGGATCTGGAAGTTTATAACCCTTTGCTCCTTTCTTCTTGGGCGCCGGTGTCTTTTTAGCAATTTTGGCTTTAGATGACATTATTTATAAAATTTAACAACAAAAATGATAATTTCATTAAACCAGCCGAAATTTCTTGTTTCTGTGACTATTCATTCGGCAGCGATAAACAAATCCGGAGATAAGGATTATTTCCGAGAAAGCTTCAAAAATTTCAAAATGACTCGGTTTCACCATAGATAAATACAATCAAATTCTTAGCCAGGTGCGTTCCGAAACGAATGTCTCAGTCAATGCATCCTAGATAATAAGGTACCTATCGGCTCTTTTCGGCAAATCACCTCTAAACATCGTAAAAATCGTATAGTTAAAAAAAAGTATATATTTAGATAGGTATTAATTTTTACGAATGAGACGTCAGTGTTTTAGCCTAGAATATTTCACTCATGAATTACTTGTAATAAATAAAGTAACTTACATAAAGAGTAAATCCATTCGCAAGTAGGTATACGCTATAAAACCTATAGTTGAAGCCAATATAATCATTGGTTGAAGCCTAAGTAGGGCCATGATAAGCGGTATTACATAAGCCGTAACTAGATTTCAGAGTCACTTGGACGTTAGATAACTTTAAAAAAATACGAATGAAAAAAACGTCAATTCAATCGTCCTCTATCTATTTTTTCGGAAGCGTTTATTTTCAAATGAATTATTTGAAAAAAAAATATAATCACCTTATTTGTTCAAAACCTGAAAAGAACATAAATATTTACAAGAAACGTATTTTTTCCCCCAATATACTAATATAATATAAATATAACGATTTCTATCAGTTTTATGTTTTTTGTTGTTGTAAATTACTAATTACCTCAACACGATCTGATTCACGAGTATTAAAATAGAAATGTGTTTGAAATTACACAGAAATAACAAATAACTTATTTTGTTATAAATTCTTTTATTTTATACAGGTAGACATATTGGATTGAGGCAAGAGCAGATACTTCTCAAGCAAAATCTCAGCTTCGAACCTCCGAGATGAAGACTCTCAGATCCATAACCGGAAACACATTGCGAGACCGAGTAACAAACAACGACAACCGGAACACGTGTAAGACGGAGGATATTGTGAGGTGGGGACGACAACAAAGGCGATACTGGAATGAGCATATAAACAGAATGTCAGAAGACAGACTTCCACGTATCGTCCTTCAAGGAAACCCTGAAGGACGCCGACCCCCAGGCAGACCTCCAAAAAGGTGGAAAAATAGCAGTCAACATCCCAAGAGAGCGACAAGCGGAGGCACAAACAGATCCTTAGGACCTACAAAAAGAAAAAGAAGGCAGACATAACAAAAAGTTACCACCTCCTTGAATTTGTCTAAGTTCCTTCTAGTATATAATCTCAGTCTTTGATCTCTTCCCAGCTGTGAAACTCCAAGGCTGGTATGATTTTTTTTAGCCAGGACAGCTACATTCCCAGCTACAGTTTCCTTTCTCTCTTCTCATCTTCCTTTGCATGAGAGAAGCTTTACTTGGGCACCCTGTATGCCCCAGGCACTCTATCTCGTACCATTTTATATCCCTCAGGAATTTTGGGCTATGTTTTCAAGTTATCTTGACTAAAAGTTATTTTAATATTTATTGAATATGTTATTAGATATGTATTCAGTATTTAATATTAGAAAAAAAAAACATGTGGGGGAAAACAAAAGGTATATAACAGGCAAAAAAAAAACCCTTACCCCTTGGAATTGTTTGTTTTATTTTTATTATTAAAAGTTCAATTTACAATATCTTTAAATATTTACATAATTAATATAATTTAGCGTAAGTATTATGTACATATTTTCTATGAGGTGTTTAAAGTAACTTGATAAAATAGATTAAATAATCTTAAAACTTCGAAATAACTTTCTAATAAAATTACTATACATATATCTTATTATAACATTAACCGGTTTCAAAGCAAACAGCTTCTTTCTAAAGACTAAATAACAAGGCTTTAATTAGCCTTGAGAAAATTTTTACGATTTACAACCGGTCAATGTCATAAGTTACATTAAGATATATGGTGATTTTGTAACAAAGGCAGTGCTTCAAATATTAATTACATATAAATAATATTTGAAGCACTATTTCTGGGATGAATGACATTGGGAAGAAAGACACTTATGCGGGGAAGAAAATTAAGGAGAAGCAGTAGGTACTTTCAATTAAAGACGAAAATGAGAATAACAGCAATGGCTAAGGCACTTGTGGTATACCCATAATCATATTAGTTTGTGTAAGTTTTATGTGCGTGAATTAATGAGGTTAAATTAATATCTTAATATTGACAGGTTATTAACAAAGGAATACATCGACGAAGAATGTCATTTATTTTAATAATAATAACCAAAGTTAAAAAAAATAATTATTGTCAATTTGAGTTTAACTTAGCAAATACCACTATTTTTTTAAATCTATTGTTACACGTACTAAGTAAAACTTAAATTAAAAATGTATAGATTTTACTTCAAAGTGACTGCCTATTCAATTGATGAAATTAAAAATAAAACATTGATTTGTGATAAATAATTCTTAGTAAAAAAAAAATAAAACAACAGTCCAGCATTCTTAAGCTGGTATTCACTACATCATGAACATATATCGCTTGGTCCGGCTAGAATTCCTCCAATGAAGATGTTGTGCTACAAACAATGTGCATCTTGTAAACATTCACTGTTAGAGCACATCAAAATGGATCACTGACATGGATATGTATACGTTCGGAACATGTGATCATATCTATTACATAGTAGCAATTACGGAACGCTACAGTTCGCAAATGTATTGGACACACAGCTGTAAGTTCCACTCATTGATCTGATAACACCTCATTATAAAAAAGATTTTCTTACTGATTTATACAATATCAACAAAATTTTCCAATACATTAACGATTATCCAAAGCCAGACCTTCATTCATTTTTTGGATACGGATAGTAAAAACTGTTATTTAAATATGTAATCATGGTCAATTAGGTATAGCGTGGAGCTTGTATGACAAAATGCAGGTTAAACAATAGAAACATCAGAAAAATTATATAGAGATATCTCGGGATTATTATGTTGCATATTGGACACGCCATATTACATACTTCGCAGTTAATACATTGTATATACATAGTTTGTCACTTGTCAAGTTATCCAGATACATGTGTGACGATTATATAATATATTTACTGGTTGAATTGTGAATGCACGAATATGGAATCCTGTCTCACAGCATGCACCCACAAGACATTAAAAAATTTAATAAAAAAAACTGAGAAAAAATTCAGATCAAAACCAACAATATACAAAAAATACATGTTTTACAACATCCGTCATAAAGTTAAAATAGAATCAAATTAAGCTGTAGTTGGCATTCATTCTACTCCTTGGCATCAGTGATTCCCTCCGTCCCGATGGAGAACATGGCCTCTGACTCGGGCAAGCACGGGCTGTCGTATATCTTGCATATCCTGTTGTCTCCGCGGCCCTTGCGCAGGTAGAGGCGCGTGGTGGAGGAGTGCGCCATGATGTGCCCGCCTATGGGCTTCTTGGGATCCGCGGCAAACACCCCCGCCCCCTCCACCTGTGCCACCACCTGGTTTGTGATCACCACAGCAACACCAAACTGAAAATAAAAATAATCTTATTGTTATTTATAAATTTGGCGTTTAATTTGTAGAACTCCATTTTAATTTATGCATTAAATGTTAAATCTAACACTGATTTTTTAAGTCTACTAAGTTGTATTTTATTGTTAAAAAAACACATAAAAATCAATTTTGTGACAATTGTTTCGCCTAGTTATGGCTTTTTCAAACGAATGTCTCGTTTGAACATTCATTTGAAAATGCCATAACTAAGCGAAACAATTGTCACAAAATTAATTTTTATGTATTTTTTAAAAATAAAATAGAACCTTATTGTTTGCACTATCAGCACTATCATCCCTCTCTTTCTAGGGGAAGGTCTAAGAAGGGCGAGAGAGAAAGATCTGAAGATGATTTTAAGCTGTCAGAAAGAGAGAGAGAGAGAGAGAGAGAGAGCTGTTATGGGTGAACCCTAACATCCAAAGAAAATTAGTACATATCGAAATAGTATGGACAAAAACAAAAATTATCTTATTGTTTGCACAGCCACCAGCACTAGTATCCTCTTTTTACGGGGAGAGGTCTAAGAAGGGTGAGAGAGAGAAAGATATGAAGATGATTTTAAGCCCTCAGAGAAAGCCGTTCGGGGTGAAACCTAACATCCAAAGAAAATTAGTCCTGGGATACCCAGACTATCATCTTCTTTCATAAAAAAGGAAGAAAATAATGTTTATCTTAGTTTTGCAGTCTTTTCTTATATCACCATTCGAACATCTATCATACATCATTTTGCCGCACATTCATCTAAGAGATCGGATTTCGACTAATGTATTAATTTATTAAAATCATTTTAAAAAGTATAACGACTAAGTACTACGTCCCGACCTCATCGGCTAGTCGCAGCAGCATCCGGAGAAACCTGGCGAGGTGCATCTGTCTAGCGGAGAGCTCTCCTCTTCCCGAGTAGTCAGTTCTGTACAAGGCTGTAGCACTGTCCACTATGAGCAATGCATATCTGGAATTTTCAAATCAAACAAATCACAAAACACAAAACATAATGATTTTTTTTAAAAATCAACCCCTTAAAAAGTTAAAATCAAAACAGGTCAAATCAACAGGAGTAATGAAAATCTGTAGTTCTCAAAACTAGTCATGTTGACAATAACAAACTGAAAACTGGTCTTACTCATAAGTACACACATATCGCTCACTCCTTTCAAGAACGTCATAAATCAAAAAACTTGATTTTTCAGGAGAGCGTTTTTAAAGTTAAAAAATATAACACAATGTATTAAAAATAAATGTCAAGCAACTTATTGAACTTTTTACTGTGCAACACATATTTTTAGGTAAAACCTGAAGGTTTTTTCTCCATTTGTAAAATATTTTATAAATTTTAAAAAATACTGAAACAATACTTTTTCTTCAAAATGCAAAAACAACACTTTCTGCCCTGTGGCGGGTAAATATTAAGTTGAAAATATGCTTCTTTTGCTGGGATATAGTACATTTTCTGGGCATTCTGAAAACATCCACAACTGAAAATTGACGATTTTTGATTTATGACGTTCTTGAAAGGAGTGAGCGATATGTAAAACACATGTTTTATTTTTATATTATCACCGTATGGTAGTGTTTGAAAACGATGCGAAATGCATCGAATCACGTGTCACAATAGATTTAAAAAAACAGTGGTATTTACTATGTAAAACTTAAATTACAAAAGTATATAAGTCTATAGAATCTACAATTTGAAGATTCGTGCTTACTACCACTAACATTAGTCTGAGGGAGGCCTAATTGTGTCGGCGGTTTTTAACAATAGTATTACAAATGACACATTGAAATTATCAGGCAGTGATACTCAACCTGTTAACCAAGCGGGACGTATAAATACGTCAAACGTAAACAATATCGGGTACGGATAGGACATATGAATACGCCCTGTAAATGTATGTATGTTGTGCCCTGGAATGGCCAGACCAATATTCTCAAACAACGAAGGTAATTAGTCATCCATACATGTTTCAACATGAATTCTTTTCTATTTGTAATTTTGTATTTTCCTTTGTGATTTATATATAAATAAATGAAAAAAAAAATCAAAGTCTTTTCATTTACTTTAAGCATAAATAAAATATGTGTATGGAATTACGTCCACCGGGCGTGACGTACTGACACGTCCTAGAAAAAGAGTTCGCGCCCGTTGTATGTTGCGTAATTGAAAAGTTAATTCCCAGGTTAACAGGTTAGATCTGCACAAAGCAGGCCGTACCGTGACTCGGCCATCATGGCGGAGGCCTGCAGCAGCAGCTGCGTCTGGTGGTCGGTGTTGTAGGCGCGGGCGTAGGCCACGTTGTCCAGCACGGCGGCGCCCGCCATGCCGTAGCGCGCCGCAACGGCCAGCAGGCGCTCCGGCCGGAAGGTGCCCTCCGTGTCCACGTACAGGCACTTGCCCTCGCCGCCGCTCTGTTCCACAGGCAACTGGATAAACGAAAAATGGATATTATAATAAGAAATTTTGACTGGGCACATGTAATAAAATGTGTAGCCATAGATAAATATGTCCATAAATAGCCGTTAGGTACATTTATACTGTCAACATTCTGATTTTTCTTGATGAGTATTTTTCACTGAGATGTTACTCAATAGGTTGAGTTATTTTCTCTTTAAATGGTCACAACCAAATAATTCCTCCCGATCTCAACACTGAAGATAGAAGTAAAGAACAAAACCTCTTGAAGGGAATAAAAAACCTTTGTGCATTAAGGGAACTTTTTCCATGGATAAATGAAAATTTTATTATATTTTCCAAATCAATTAGATAAAACAATGTTTGCGCCTACGTAATTACAATCTATATTTATCTTATTCATCAAAAGGATAAAATATGGAATTGTAATGAATAATGATTTTTGATTATTTTTTTTAGTAAAAATCTTGACAAGAAGCGAGTTCCGGGACTTTTTTGTTAAAAAAAGCCCTGGATGTGCTTAATGGGTAAATGTTACTTTTCAGTTACCTGATCGGGACGGTATTCGATACATTTCCTCAGTTGTTTTTTTTTCCTGTTCAAGACCGGGCAGACAAGATCAGTCTAAGCGAGTGCAAAGTGGGTCAATAAAAGTGTACCTGACAAGTGACAGCCAGCGTGTGGCAGAGCTGGGTCTTGCCAGTTCGGAATTCTCCGAATATCTCTGTGATGGAGCCAGTTTCCAGTCCGCCGCCGAGCAATCGGTCTAGCTCCTTGGATCCAGTCGTCAGTTGGATAATTTCAGATCTACAAAATATAAATCAAACACCAAAAACTCAACGTTTTGTGTCAAACATTCAGAGGAGGAATGGAGTCGACAATATCAAATCAGGACTATTTTTTTGTCTTCCAAAAGCTCCTTTTCATTCTGTATCATTTGTCATTTATCAACTAAATTTAATTAAGTTGAGTGATAGGAGAAAACTATTTGATCTATATATTTTATTGAAAGCTGTCCCACCTCATTTCCAGATCTGATACAGAAGCATCTAGGCTTCTTTTTTTTTTAAGTTGCGAAATTTATTTAAAATAAAAAACGTAAAATTGTATGCAGATTTTACTGTGAATTTACATTTAAAAGCTTTCAATATACCTGTCACTGCCAATCTAAATAAATACAAGTTTGTAAATCCATCACCAAATTTTCTAGAAGCAACCCGGTGTAGGCAGTGAAAGGGATTAGTATTAAGTTCAGTTAGTCAGCTAGATCCGATTCCGACCCGACGTTGGCCGGTACACAGACGCCCACAGCGCAGACCAGCACAGCAGACCATTTGATCTGATTAACTTAGATTATTGATAATTATAAATATTTATGCCCCAACCAGAAAAAAGAGAAACCGTAAAATATTTTATTGTAATAACAGCCGGATTCAATAATCCTATACACCGAATGCAAAACCTCTGGAATGATTTCGCGGATCATATCGATACCTAAAATATGTCACTTCCTAACTATAAAGCAATAATAATTATTTCCTTTTTTTAATTATTTTGGAAGTTTTTGGTATCATAAGAGAACGGTTATAATTTTTAACCTAACTATCAGTATTTCAATGTTTTAGAATTAGTACATAAACTCTGATGATGACAAGGTTCTTGTCGAAACCGGTTGAAATAAGTGTACCAATAAAAAGTGGTTAATTCAAAATTATTTTATTTTATAAAGTCAAAAATAATTAGAATATTTCAGGCTAATGCATAATTCCTTGTATATGTTCATCCTTATACGTACTTTTCCAACCAATAATATACTTAAAAAGAGGAAACATGTTATTTTATCATATTGTTTTACAAAACATATTATGTACAAATTGGCTACGGCCATTGATAAAGGAAAAAACAAAACTACTTTAGCGAGAGACTAAAATATTTTTAAACTACAACCCTGATGGGGGGTGTTATCAAACACTTGTTTCAGTTATGAGATAAAAACAAATAAAAGGAGTTTATAGGAGTTTAAGCACCATAAGACATTACTTTGTCCAAATAACACTGGCTTGTTCGAGTACAGATATTGATAGCCAATACTTATATTTCTCTTTTAGTATGAACTATTCTTCCTCCATTTCCGATCTAATATAAAAGTAATATTCTTCACTCTAAGCTTCTCCACATTTTTCATTTGTATCCCTTCAAATGTTATGTATTCCACTCCTATATCCAAGAATCTGTAGCGAAGGCCTGATCACCTTGCCTTTATATAATTAATGATCAAATTAACACTGTGTCTATCCAACACGGTGCCCTATGTGCTATACAGGAAGAAAATTGAATTTAGTTGTACAACTGACACCTCAGCGCTTCCAACGAGTAGAACAAACTCTTAACAAGGTTCCTATATTTATCGTTCATCAAAATTGGTCAACGATGAATATGGGAATTTCGATATGTTCTACTCGACATTGTCAGCACTGAGATCGCGTACATAGTAAGTTGATATTCATATCGTAGTGTGTCCCTATTTTTGCATAATTTGTCTTTGACTTGAGCTTTGATCTTTCCCTTTTCCCCTTTATCTTGCCTCCCATCCCTCTTCCAGGTATTTATAATTGGAATGTAAATAAATTTTGTAACTGGAATGGTACAAATACCTGTTATGTGTTACTCGTTAATGTAAATATTTAACTGCTGTCAGTAAAATTTCGAAATGCAAATAAAATAAAATAAAATTATAACAGGAAATGATAGTACCTTTTTTGATGAAATTCTGTTGCTGTAGTAAAACCCATAGGAACTAGTTTCGAGGCTTCCGCGATGATTTTGTCTGCTTTTGCTTCGGAAATACCTTTTATTGCTAGCAAGTTCTTTTTAGGTGTGAAAGCTATAGATTCTACAGTATTAAATCCAGACTCCTGCAGCTTTTTGATGTCACCAGAAGTAATCCCATTTCCCTGCGAGGTACAAACAAAATAATATAACATACTTTCAAAGTCTTGGGCCGCATTTATTTATTTAATTTTCATTTCATACCTCAAGTTTGTTTATCAATGTTGGTCCACAATCGTCTGCGTCTTCTTCGACAATCGAAGCCGTAACAGCAGAGGAAGTCATCGCCATGGTTTTTAAGTTTAAAATTCGCAGAAAGTTTTGTAAATTCAGTAATACTTTAAAGAATAGAATATTAATTACCTACACTCAGACAAAAATAACTTTTCAGCTGGTGGAAATTAGATAAGATAGAACTAAAGAAGTCATAACACTGCAACATCACCGGTCACGACATCTAATCCCGCCATTCCCGCCTTTTGACATGTTATTCAGACAGATTTATTCTTGTCCAAATTTGAAAATCCATAGATGATACCATATGTATAGGAACTGCGTTCATAAACATCTTCCGATTATTAACTGAATATTCACGTACTTACTTATGTGGACTGACTGTATTACTCCCTTCTTCTTCTTCTTCTTTATATGTTCTGCCGGGTCTCCTCGATTTTGAAAATCACTTAAACCTTGTCTGTCCTTAGCAGCACGAAACAGCTCCTCCACACCTCTCATCACGCCGGGACTCGGGGCTATTGCTGTTTGTTTTCTCTTCATAGTGGTGTCCCGGGAATATACTGGAATGGTTTCCCGTTGCCTTCTCCAGAGATTTTTCTTTTGGGGCTACCTTCCATTAGCTGGGGGGAGGGGGGGTACCGGTTTTATGACTCCTGACAGTCGCCATTCATCCATTCTTCATCTGCTATGGCACTAATGTTATTTGTGCTAGTAATCACATTGCCGCATTGCTCGCGGGGCCAGATGCCACTCGTAGACGCTAAGGAGTAGGACTATTGGTAGTGTTGCTGATGGAATGCACCTGTCTCAATAATTTTATTGAATTCAAAAGGGTTAACCCAGGTTCAAATAGTTAAGCGAGGAAAAAGAGAGGGTACATATTTATTATTCAAAATGTTTTGTACATTCTTCTTCTTCTTACCCTTATCTGCACCCAATAGCGCATAAGGCACTGAATCGTATTGATGCAGTGTTATCTTGAATGTTACTTACATGAAGGCAAGGTGATCCCTCCTACGCTTCAGAGACCAGTCCAGGGTAATATTAAATAAATATTAGAGTGCACATGCAATACATGCACATCGTTACTCTTAAAAGGGTTAAAAATATATATTTGCAAAAAACCACTCACATTGATATCTTACTTATGCTTGATAATTTATATATTTTTTTAAAGTAATTTAAAAAACACTACCAATAATATTTGAATTAAATATTAGATTTAAAATAAATAAAACACAAATGAGAAGAAAAAAATTATATTTATTTAAAAACCCCATTATAAATTATGTCACAAAACATTTCAAATAAAGATATATAAATCACATTATCAACATTCTTAAGCCTCCAAAAACAAATGGCAATGCCTTCTATGTAAAAAAAAGAATCTAAGATTCTTCATTTATTTCCTGTAAACAGGTTTATGTAAACATTAATGTTATAAAGAAAATTGCTTGGTACTTGGTCCAGACACCGTAGGCGCAATTTTTTACCATCTTAAATCATGTGAAACTCTTAAATATGACATGCAGTTTAATATAACAGGGTTTATTGAAATTCTGCCATATTAACATTCCCCTCCCGGTGATATGTATTTACTACAACTCGATTATCAAAATGAGAATATCAATATAAAATCTAATAGATACGGGCTCAGAATTTTTGTACTCCTCCGTAGTATAATTATATTTTACATGAAAGTTTTATAATAAAAGTTATTCATTTGCAGCGACCGAAATAAATAATTTGTGAGAAAATCGGTGATAAAATCACCAATACACAATCGTTTCTCAATGTGTGCACGCATGGCGTACTTTGTGTATACGCGCATGACTTAGCGTGTTTACTGCGCTAATAATGCGCAGATCATCTTACGCGGCGGTCTTGTCGCTACGCTAACAATTGCGGCTTGTGATTTTTTTTTCTCGTTTTCAGATACTTACCAGAGCTAACATTACAAAATTGTTACATTTCAACTTCAAGTATGGTCAACAAAAGCAAAATTTAGGAATATTCACATTTTTCCTGTTTTACAACCACATTTTCATATTTCAAAATACATATCACCAGTGCACGCTTAATTTTTTAGCACCGTAAGGCAAAGGTTAAACTGCACGTCTTTGAATAATTTATCACAAATGGGCCATTATTATTGTATTGTATTGCTTACTTCAGTTACCCAACGCATCCTTTGCCGTATAAACAGCATATATATATAATTAAACACCAAAAATTATTTCTAACATTAGAAAAATAACTTAATTTCATAAAAAGTGTGTATTTAGAAATTCCACTTGTGAAGGAATTACTGTGTATAAACAAATGGTAATCTTTGATACAGCAAAAAAATCTTTTCAACACTGGAATATAAATAAATCATATTATAACAGACATGAAAAAATGCAGGAATGTCCGCAGTCAAATATTTAAAATTAACGTTGAAAATTAAATTTGCTGGCCTCAAATCGATAAAATAAATAAATTTATAAAACCATACAGCTTTCTTGGGAATACTTCGCCTGGTCCCGCTTTGATAAGTCTGGTTTGCTCATCACTAACAGGGCAGATTGACACGAACATGGTGTTATTGGAAATATCCAGTGACTTGTACATACAAAATACTTTTTACCAAATATAACATTGTAATAGGCCAAGACGTTATTGTGTTATAAGCCTGGAAATACACTAGCAGCCTGAATCAGTCAAGGTTAATTGTTTCAAGCTGACGCAGTTGGGCATTCTGTATTTTCAATATGAAAATTCTGCTTTCCGCGCATAGCGTGTATACTGGGGGTTTTGAGCTGTTGTAATCAAGAGCTCTTGCTGTGGTGTACTCAGAATGAGATTGTTATATTGAAACTCCTGAATGCCTAACTACAGCAGCTATTCGGCTGTCTAAACTTAAAACACAGTAAGGGACATTTTTTGGCATTTTTGGACTAAGTAGAATCCAAAAACACAAAAAAAAACGTACTGCAAAAAAAATGTCTATTCCTGTGTTTTGAGTTTGAACAGCCGTATTGATCTTAACTGCTTCAATATGCTGGTGTATTTCCGCAATATTTTGCAAGCATTAAAAAACAACAATGATTAAAAATGTATCAACTTATTTAAAAATCAATAACATTAAAAAAATATTTAAATAAAAATTTGCAATATTAAGAAAATATGGAAACAATTACATATACTAGATTATTTTACTGATTTTAAATTTTGATTAGCAAAGAAGTTTAAAAAAATGTCCAATTAATTTCATCAATGTTTGTTGTGGAAACAAAGTCATTACTAGTGCATTTTATTAAACTTAATATGTATTATTCAAGAAATAATTATCATGAAAATAACTCTTGTCAGCCAATCACCATTCTTCTATAACATAATTCATTAAACAGTTTGTAATTTCAACGTAACCAATGAACTACGCTGAGCGTAGTATCCCTAAATTGTGTACCATAACCCTCATGCACATGAATCCCCATACAATTTGTATTTAATTGAATCGGCAGTCACTTTGTGGTAAAAGTCAATCAATTTTCAATTAAATTTTTACTTGGTAAATAACACTATATCTTAAAAAAAATTGTGAAACGTATTTCCATGTATTCATACGGTGTTTGAAAATGAAAATGCATCAACACAATAGATTTTTTGAAATAGTCGTATTTACCAAGTAAAACTTAAATTTAAAAAATTGTTTTTACAGTGATTATGATTGGGATTAGATTCAAAGTTTTACAGATTCATTCACATATGTTGTAATAAAATACATGAGCATTATATACACAATTTGAAATTAAAGGATTGTACATATTGCCTTACAATATTTTTTAATGATGGACTTATTTTAATTAGAAGCAAATTTAAAATTCCAACATAATAAAGAAAACCTTTTTTTTTAAACCATGAAAAAATATAATACACTTTCCGATCGAGATCAAATAAATAAATAAAACAATTATTAATATTATTATTATTATGCACCCTTAAACGCAGGGCTGATATTCCGCCGGGTATGTACAATTTTTTAAATCAAAATATGGTTGTAAAGGATATACAGTATACTCTTGTAGCATACCGGCTGTACAATATTTTGAATATCAGCTCTGTTTACACTCAATAATATTTTAAAAAATGTTAGTAGATAATCAAAATTATTATGATAAAAAATCAATAAAAACTCACATTACACAAAGCATCAAAAAAGTTTAGGGTCTAGATAAAATGAAATCAAGCTAGTATTAAGTACTTACTTACATAAATATATTTAAATATTGAATTTAAAGTGAACTTAAGAGTTTTATATTACATACTTCAAGTGCTACATTTTATTTTCACAACTATGACTATTTTCTAATATTGTTTTTTATTTAAGGAGCATTACTACAAAACATTTACTTTATACATTTTAATTTATTTTTTAGAAAGATTGAAGAAATGCTCTCACTAGGAATAACTAAAAACAGGTGTTTAAAAGCAGTATGCTTGATTCACAGAAATCTAATTTGTTGACATATAAAATTCATTTAATTTTTACTTACCGAGTTTATGACAAAATAAATATCTATGAAATAATATGGTGCAATGCCCCTTAAAAAAATAAGTTTATAAACATGTGTATGCACTTATGGAAAACCACATTCCCAGTCTTAATACAGAACCACACCAACACAATATGCATTGAAAAACAAAAGATAATTATGATGATTATTAAACAAAATATGGAACTTTTTCTTTATATATTTACCGTCCTTACTACACAGGTTTAAATATAATATTAGTATTTTTAAACATGTATAATGAAACCCGATAAGTTAGTCTAAAATATATATCAAATAGAAAAAGAAGTTTAACCGCTCAGAGAGTATAGGCGAGCTTCCAAATAAAATAATCCCTGAAGAAGTATGGACAAGATGTCGCATCTCTAATGTGTAAAGGCAACTAGCCGTAACCCAAGTTATCTCAAAACTACTGTTTTTAACTTGCGGCTATTTGCCTTTGCACATTAGATGTGTGCTTGTAATTAAAGCAATGTCAAATTTAATAAATAAATAGAAACTCTAAAAAAAGTGACATCTGTCGATTTCTTCATGTATTTATGTGTATTTGTAACACCGGCTTCACAGTTAGAATTTTAATAATTTTTTTGTTTTGTCAAAACCAATAGATGAAAAATTAACACCGGGGTAAGTTCTATTATATTTGATCGTGATTGCATTATGAATTATTTTGTTTATTAATCTATTATATGTATTGTAAAATAAAGTTTAGAAAACACTCATTCCTGAGATATAGTTTAGTTAACAGTTGAACACAAGAAATATTTATTTTCAGTTGGTCTGGGTATTTATGATTTATTTTTTTGAGTCTACCTTCTCTATCCTTTTGCAGACAAGCCTCTGAAAGAGAGACATATTTTTTAAATCGCTAACCGAGAGGTTAATGGGTTAAGAAAAAAATACGATAGAATATAAATTTATACGAGACAAAACTAAGGTAAAAATAAGGGAATAAGAAGCAGAATTAGAATTATCCAGCAGAGTTCTATGTAATATATATCATATATGATAGAGAAAGGCATACTATAATACTTCAACTTTTTAAAATCCTTTATAAGTTACTCCGAAATACAGTCATTGCTTTTCCAATATAATTTCAAGCGTTATACATATATAACCAAATATATCTATTTTAATTCCATTTAGAATAATTATTGCTTTTATTTTTAATGCATTTTTAATAGCTCTATCTAATAATTCATTAACTTGGTATATTACTCACTTGATTGCGTAGCTAATGTCATTACAGAACAACGTTTTACAAGGTCAATACAGAATAGTGTTTTACCAAAGATTATATCTGCACCCGAGAGGCATGAGGATGCAAGTCCCAAACATGAAATGTTCAGAAGAGCCAAATGCAAGTCCACTTACATCATTCTGCTTCTGAGGAATTATGGTTGTCGCATCCATATACAAACACTTAATTTCCTCATTCTTTTTAGTTAGAACTTGCATCTTGGCAGAATAATTGGGTAGACGTTCAACTGCGAAATAGGGGTCGCGGTTTAGATTTGCGCCAATTGCTAAATAAATACAAGAAAGATTTATTTTCAATTGGTCTGGGTGTTTTGATGCATCTTTCACATTAACCTTCCCTATCTATCTATAACTTACTATCTTACCTGCAGACAAGTCTCTAATAGCAGAGGTTTTGCGGGTTATTCTTAAAGAAAAAAAATCTCTGCTATTATTAAACATGATGATTAATTAAAAAATTTCATTAGTAAGTAATTTTTCAGATTTTAGGTTTGTATCTGTACGTTTCTTGGATACAGATTTATATGGGGAAAAAACAGATTTCAAATTTTGTTGCGTTGTGGTATTCATTCACTTCATTTCATTCATTTGTGGTATTGGAAAAAAAAGATCTTTAATATTGTTTTAATATAAAAATATGGAAACTGGTAAAATTAAAATTAACGAGATGTCTCACATTAAAGGAAACATTATTCTGTATATACATATATTATTCTCGATGGTTAGAAAAAAATCTGAACTACAAAAGCGTGAGAAAGGACATTATCAAAGTATCTATAGTACATTTCCATAGCTAGCTAGACACTATTCAATTTCCATGCCTAAGGTGATATTTTTATACACAAATAATCTTGTATTCACAATCATTTTTCTAATAAATATTATTCAATGCTATTCACAACGTTTATAAACATCACAACAACTTCCACCAAAAAATTTCATTCCCAATAAAAAGATTAATAAACTAGCAAGAATTATAGTGATATAAATTAGAGATGTGACGGATAGTAAAGTAGCAGTAATAATTAAATGGACTTAATTATATTGGGGTATAAAGAAAGTCTCCGCGGTTTTTTGCCACTAGACAGTGTTGATGCCTTTATATCAGGCAACACTATTAAATTCAACATATGAACTTTTAAATTAATTAAGTTTTACAGCAAAGTTATTTTGTTAGTTATAAAATGGAAAAAAAAAGATAGTGTCTCAAATATTAATTACGAGTTATATAAACCTTTGCGAACATTGAAATATGTTTTATTTAACGTACAAATAAGATGGAATTTTCTCATGTATCATATATTTTTACCTATATATAAATATTTTAGATGTTAAAGGAGAGATTTAAGATGAATATATGTATCAAGGTATCTAGCCAGTCAACTAATATTCGGGTATCCGTAACATCTCCAATATTAACACCCCAATTATCATTATCAAATCCTCTGGCACGAACTATAACAACTACTTTGAAGTAGGCACAATATTCTATTACGATCTAAAAGGCAAAATGTTTGGAGTCAGAAAGGAGAGAGGAATAATTGAGCATTATGCGTGTGTGGAGCGCGAGGGGGTTCGGAGCAGTTATAAGGAGGGGGGCGGGTGCGGGTGCAGGAGAGGCGCCGCGGGCGACACGGGGGACCCGGGACTCGAAGCCGCCTCCGCGTCCTGTCGGTCTATCTTCTCGTGCTCCAGCTTTATCATGTTCTTCAGTTCCTCCTGCAAAATGAGCGCTGGATAATATGTGTTCTTACGTTGTTAGATAGCAGGCAAAAAAATATATGGTGAATGCTTGCATGAACAACATAAAAGCAGATTAAGAATTTTAAAATGTTTACACTTAATTTTTTTTTATAATAGGTCTAAAAATCTTTAGAAAATAAAAAGGTCTTTTAATATGGTCTGATGACAAAGCCACTGTGGGGGGTAGAAACTGGCTGCAAACAACAATAGATGGAAGAAATAGAAGGATACGAAAGAGGCCTATATTCAGCAGTGGAGGACAGAAGGCTAAAGAAGAAGAAGGTAACTCAGTTAGCTTGATGACATAAAACCTTTTGAAATAAATATTTTGTTAGCACATTTTGAAATTTCAAACTAATACCCCCAGAGTAGCTAGTCCACCTCCGCAGCGTAATGGTCAGCACGCTCGGCTACTGTAATGGAGGTCCCGGGTTTATTTCCCAGGGGAGGAGGAAATAAAAATTTGTGATTTTTTCACTCTAATATTTATTCAATATAACCATGGACTGGTACCTGAAGTGGAGGGCTGAAGTGGAGTGGCTCATGTGTTAATGATCAAGATAACACTGCGTTTATATAATGCAGTGCCCTATGCACCATCGGGTGCATACTAATAAAAGAGTTTCTGCTCAATAAAAAGCTTCTTTTCATCTCACCAATAGATGTCTCTAGTGAAGTTCTAGTGATTCAAGAACAATGTTTCAAAATTGGTTCAGAAATATAAAACTTCCAAGAATTTGAGTAGTGTGGTTGTCAATAATGGGTTGAATTGGTGAATGTTACACCTGTGTAAAGTGATCACTTAAACCAGCCTATGACAGTCGTCAGCCCCGTAAATGCCCAGACTTCCATATTCTTCTTCATCTTTAATGAGATGTCAAAAAATAAGAAGATTTTGTTACATTTTTTGGTTATGGTACAATAGAAGTTTTAGCATACCCCCCAGCCGAGTTTCTCGGCAATCATGTGGCAGCCAATGTCACAGTCGCCGAGCCAGGCGAGGTCGCGCACGTTGTCGGGCTGGTCGAGGCGCAGGCCGCCCGGTGCCAGCAGGCCGCGCAGGCCGGGCAGGGCGGCCAGTGAGGCCAGCTGGGGGGCGCCGGCCGCCAGCGAGGCCAGGGCCGCCGCCAATGCGCCGCTGCCCACGCCTGCGCGCTCCCGGTTGATCAGCAGCCTCGGACACCATCCGGGGACCCTGAACGAGTGAAACATACTAAATTATACACCCTTTCGTAATATAATTGTATTATTATGATATTAACACATTGTTTGCGGGAAACGCTTAAAACCGTCTTTTACATACGTTGGTAGAGAGCGGGAGATGCTTATAAGCGTTCTATTTACGAGAGCCACCAAAAAACGTTGTACGGATCGAAATAGGGTTTGCGGTTACTTGTGATTAGTATATGACCTTAATTAGTAAACCAATTAAGGTCGGGTTGATGAAAGAAACCGCTCGACAGTACTGTGTTTATAGGCACCAATAAATATAAAAAAATATATATACAGTGAAACCTCTATCTATCGTTTTTAAAGAGACCTATTGAAATAAACTATGAATGCGGGATTAAGATGACCTCTTAATCCTGTATTCATTGAAATTGAAATGAATTTGTGGTGGAAAAAATAAACGAAAAATCAGGGAAAACGATTCAAGGTACGATAGATAGAGGTTTCACTGTATATCAAATGTTTTCAATCACCATCTAATTATTCCATGAACCGCAGCCTGATGATAAATTACACAGTAAAAATGAAGTTTAGTTACAAAAACATGGACAAAAAGATTGGGCATATATAAAATGAATTCACTTAGGCTAAAAAATTTACAGTCCAGCCATTAAATAGTGTTTCTTTCCACTTTTTTTATGATAAAATACAGTATAAACTCGGTAATTCAAAGACGGGATCAACACTAAAAAAATTATAAAAGTATGCAAATTGGCTGAAAGGGTCCCTTATTCTCATTTTGTGAACAGTCCTTACCTATCAATGAGAGATGCAAATGGCTGCACTTCCAACGATGAACCCATAATGATGAGAAGATCGCAGCGATCAAAGTCATCTCTTATGCAGTCGTGGAATCTATCCGGGAGCTTCTCCCCGAAGAAAACAATGTCTGGTTTAACCACGCCCGGACAGTCGGTGCATATCGGGATCTTGGTCTCCGGATGACACTCGGCAAAATCTAGGGACACGAAACCAGAAATATATGTCAATATTCAATAAGGCAGAGTTTCACCTTTATATGCATATTCATGAAAAAACCTAGATGGTCTCATATTATCCAGTTATTGCTTACTTGCTCTCCGCCTTTGATTTTTTTTATTTGCTTATTTATTAATTTATTTATTGAACGGCTGAAGCCTTTAATATAATACATATATACAGTATCTAATACAAAAATAAAAAATACACTAATGAATACACTAATAGAGAAATAAAAAGTCTTGTAACAAATAGTCTTATAACATAAAATCGTAATTAAAAAAATAAAATAACAAGTAGTAAGCACTAGTAAATACACGTCTCCTTCAAACACTATCGGCGAGCAGTAAGAGAGAGTGAAACACAACATTTAAATTTATCCATTATAACATGGAGAAGAAATGCTGAGAAAGTACAGATTTCAAGGAGGATAACAATATATTAAATAAATCTATACTTTCAAAAGCATTGGCTAACATGTGAAGCCGCGGAATCGGAGAGAACATGGCATGGTTTGCATTATGTACAAATACTGCGAATACAAATTTTTGCCTAGTACCTCTTTGGGGCACGCTAAGCTTTATTTGATTTAAGAGATCAGGGCTGTCCAAAAAATTGTTAAGAATTTTATATAACAGAACCAGATCAGTAATTTCCCTTCTATCACTTAGATTTATCAATTTTAGCCGCTTCATTATGCAATTATAATCTAACTCAACAATGGGTATATATTTAGTTTAAAATTAATATATCTAAGGAACTTGTGTTGTACTTAGTAGAGTATAGATGGTCACTGGTAGGTAAAGTGTGAAGCTGAAAAATCTAGGATAGACGCTGGACTGCGAAACTGGCGCCGCGGGTTCGATTCCCGCCAGTTGCAAAATAAATTCAAGAAAGATTTATTTTCCATTGGTCTGGATATTTGTGATGTATTTTTCACAATAACCTTCCCTCCCTGTCCTTACTATCCTATCTGCAGACAATCCTCTTAAAGTAGAGACTTTGCAGGTTATTCATAAAAATAATATAAAATAATAGCATACATAACATTACAAAGGATTAAAGAAGTAATAGAGATGTCTCGTATCAAGTTGACATTCCTATAATATTGACATCTCATCCGTAGGGTGAATAATCCAGTGTCTGATGTAATAAATAAATTTTTGTTCTCTTCCCAGAAGCCATCTATCCATAAAAGCACTGATATATATAAACTAGGAATTTTATCATAGCTGCACCAATATGGCAAGTAAACACAGTACGAGATAACTCGTAGTAGGTGTCCTAGCAAAGAACGCAATTTACGAGTTATCTTGTAGTTGGCAGTCATCGTATTAATATTGTTAAAAATGATTACCATTGACCATTTCTGTGTTATTTACATAATGAATGTTATGACGTCAATAATGTTTCGGTCCACAGTGGTGCTCTCCAAGAGACCAAGAGAACAGCTTGCGGTGTGTACTTACACTTCTGCCAGTGGATGTTGTGCTCTTTCCTGCAGTGGATGCAGTGCGAGGTGTGGAAGGAGCCGTGCGCCTCCACCAGGTGGCTCTCGGGTATCCCCGCCACCCGCTCCAAAGTGTCGATATTCTGCGTGTAATGGCGGAGCAGCAGACCTGTCCAATTATTCATAAGTTACACGTCTTTCAGGTGTTAGTTTAAAAACGGTTGGCAATAATATTTAGCACCCTGAAATACATAAATTACTATCTGATTTTACTGTCAACCAGTATTTACACAAAGAATTTTGAGATAAATAAATATTATAAGCAATATTTTTTTTAAGCGTAAATTTTTTGTAAATGCCAATTTAAATGAATATTTAGACTACTCTTTAAAGAAATAAAAAAATTAATACGCATTTAAATAATAAATAAATAAAATAAAACATATGACAGTAGTGGAATTACTGTATTCAATCATTATAATTTGATAAGACATAAATATAAATAAAGAGAATTTAAAATAGTCGCGGTGTAAGAATTTCAACACCAGAAAAGATAATACAGCAAGGTCACACAGATAATTATTAATTAAAAGTTTTAAAAATATTTTCCTACATATATTTTTCCATACCATAATTTATTTTATCTTTTATCAGTAAAAAAAATTGTAAACATTCTCATGGAAACTAGCTATCATCAACTCTTCACATACTGTGACTGGAGTCAGAATATTAGTTTTATTGTATTGTGGTAATTTTCATCATCATAATATCAACAAATCGTCGCCAGGGTGCTTCTTTCGCAAGTAGACCATTTAAAAAAATGCAAAAGCTTCATCCTAAACCATTTTACACTATTTTAACTCTATTTTAATCCTAAAATACTTGGTTGCAAACAGAATTAATAATTGACAAATATTTTGTGTGTTTGACGGAAGTAAATACAGAAATTTGAAATGACAAAAATCATAAAAAAAAAGTTCAGCAGAAAATTTTGCCATCATGAAGGTTTCATTTTACTTCAATACGACATTATTTTATAAAATAACAAAAATATTATAATAACAACCGGCTCAACACAGGCCATGCCTAAAAAGCCATAATACATATAGTAAATGTATATATGAAATAAATATGTATATTTGAATGTATCTATGTATTATGAAATAAATAAAATAAAAAATAAATAAACCAAACGTAAGTGCCATGTAACCGGTTCATATTTTTAATAAATACTTTTGATAAAAAAAAAAAAAAAAAATGGCAAAAAATAAACATATGGGAAAGCGATATCAATACTACAGTTCTCCACATGATGAGTTTTACCATCTATGACATGGGGCACTGAATAAAATTAATGCAGCGTTTACATAATCAATAGTTATATGATGATAAGGAGAAGTCTTTTGCTTCTTGGATCTATTGGAAGGAGCTCGAGGTGAAAGATGTTACCGCTGTATGGTGAAATGGAGTAGGTATAATAAGTCAAAAAGAGGAAAAAGAGTAAAGCAGCAATGGGGGCACTCGGAGTCACAAACACATACTCATCCTAGCTTGTATAAGTCAAACTACCAATAAGTTTTACCTTCAAACTGACAAAATAATAATTTTCATTGTATAAACTTAATATTACGTCAGTTTAGAAATTCAGACCTTTTTCCTTGAGCAGCTTGATGAAGTAATGCGAAGCGGTCGGCTTGAAGCTTCCAGGTAGGAGTTCTTTAGCGAGCATGAAGAACGGTTCTGGATTTTGCGTAAAGTAGCTGATATCGAATATGGCCTGTGGCTCCGGTAAGTTGTACTTCTGCAGGTTATGGTACAACCCAGAACCGGGGCTCCGGAAATCCGGAATGCCGGCAGCTTTTGGGAAAGAAAGAGTATATATGTAAGAATAAATGTCAGAGTTAGAAATTGCTTTCAATTTTGACATGCATCAACATAATATGCATATTCGTAACAGCATACTTGATATTATTATGCCTAGCAAAATTCTTCATAATCTAATTATAAAATGTTGAATTCTCGTTCTCCATTGCTTTATTTATGAGGTAAAAAGAAAGGAATATGTTGGATTCAAAGTATGGCACTCGAGGCAGATAATACACATTTCTAGCACCACAAGATACACAAACGTTACCCATTGCACCTTGAAAACTCAGTGATATTTGCATAATGCAAGCATTAGTTTCTTAAAACAATGTCAAACATTGCAATCATTTTACATTGCTATTTTGTATTCTGCTTTAAAAATAAATGTCAACAAATTGATGAATACTAAATAACTTAAAATAAATATATTAACACATTGTTTACAGGAAACGCTTAAAAGTGCCTTTTACATACTGTTGGTAGAGGAGCGAGAGATGCCTAAAAACACTGTACAGATCGAGATTAGGTTTGCGGTTACTTGTAATTAGGTTACTTCTGATAAGTATACGACCCTAAATAGTATACAAATTAGGGTCGGGGTTGATGAAAAAACCGCCCGACAACAATGTGTTAACAATTAACTGGAGCCGAAACAAACATCTGCATTTTCTGTATGATTATCACAAATAAGTGTATTATTTGGAAAAATCCCAGATTAAAAAAATTATTTTTCAGATTGAAACTGATTATTCCGAACGTAATATATTTTCACTTAAAACATGGCTCATTGTTCACACTTCGAGCTGGCATCCGAAGATTATTTTGCTCAGCCGTAGTTGGGTTAGATATTTCTTCTTTTTTGCTCATCAGTTGTCACTACTGCTGTATTTTTCGCATGGCCTAAAATAAGTCTTATTTTTCTAATGTTTCCCAGGAAAGCTAAAGTTTAGTACCCCTGCTCTAGATGGACGAATGAAAAAAGTAATAACATAGTCCCAGTGATGGGATTCAAAATTTTCAAGAACCGGCTTGCCTTTTAGGTACTACCCCTACACTTAAAAATTTCAAAATATTAAATGTTTCTATCTCCTTCTGGCCTGTGGGAGACCGGCAAGTTATAGAAAGGAAAACATTGTTTACTTGTACATGTATATCGTAGTCATACAGGAGAAAGTGACAACTAACAAAACGCAAAATGTTCAGAAGGGCCATTTAAGTCACTTTTGCTTGGCAAGAAAATAAATATCAATGCAGTTAGTCATTTTTAACAAGTCAATATATTATACTTGCAAGGAAAAAAATCCTTTGGGATTTTTTCAGGGCAATAAAGCTAGTAAGATGTCAAATAGTCAATGATCACATTTTTGTAAAAAATGTCACTTTCTCCTGTATGAGTACGATATCTTTCACGATATTCTTTTTACTAGGTGCAATAACGAATTTTTCCACTATTTTTTTTCATTATTTCAATATTTTTTTCTCTTCGTGAGGTTTAAATATTTTTATAACGTGGCGGACCAAGTTAACTGAGCGTGCTCCGATACATGATCTCAATCAGAATATTGTGTGATAACAAAGGGTTAAGGACTGGTTGGGTTAAGGATCGTTAAAAATAAAAATAATATAAAATATAGAAAAAACGATGAGGAAGGTTTTCTTTATATGCTAAATTGAAAATGTCTCATTTTTAACACAATATTTTTAGGTAATATTAAATACAGTGAAATGGTAAGTATGCATTTAGTATTCAGTTTTTAAAAGTTGATTTTTATATGGATTTTCGATTTAATATTCTCTTGTCAGTAAGAGCGAAACCTTCCTTTGTTCTTCCAAGGTAAAAATAAATTGATAAATTTATACTAAACTTCATTCAATAAAATGTGAATCCCTTTAAAATTACTAGAAAATATGTATTAGAGGACTTCGTACAATAAGAAACGTATAACTGATAAATACCAGTAAAAAAATCATACTCACAAGTTGAAATTCCCGCCCCAGCCAGTGTTATGATATTTTTACATTTTTCACTTTGAATATATTTCACGATGCCATCAATGGACAGGTCATCCAAAATTTTGACAACCGGCTCGTCGAAAGATGCCCCATCCGAAAACATCAATTTGTTTGCAAAATATCTCCGTATTGCATCCATTTGCATATCATCCGGCAAAGTCGACACAGGACTCAATTCTGGTTGAGAATTGTCGCTACCAGCTGCTTCGTCTTCTATAGGAGAAATTGATGAATATTGTGAAATTCTATCAAACGTAATTGCACAACAAATATAACCAAATAACAAACAAACCGTATTTGCCCGGGGACGACATTGATGACATTTATGACAAGCTGTTCCAAAGAAATATTGTATACAGCCATTCTATAGAAAAACCACAGAAAAAAATAATAATGTTCACATCAATGATTATATACTAAATAGTGTTCACATTCATGCGTTCGTTTAAGCCTTACTGTATATACAGTTTTCCGAATAGAAATATATTTTTTTAAAGTTATAGCTGCCGTTCATGTTGTTGTTCTTTTTTGTACTGTTGTATGTCAAAACTATTTTTTGTCAACGTTTTATTCTTTATTCATTTATTATTCTGATAAATTTTGTTAATTTGGGATAAGGTTTATATACTAACATAGAGAATACTGTTTTTCTTCAAGAAAACTTTACAATGAAAATAATGATTAGATTATTACTATTATAGATTTTACAATAGCAATGAAAATAAAAAATTAAAAAAACCCTTTTTATAAGTACACTCTATTCATCCAAAATAGGAATACATTTTTTTTATTTCGTAAATGGAATGTGTGAAAGGGGAGGGAACTGACGTATGCACGAGCGTAACGATTACTAATGCAGTGCCTTCTGCAATATTACGGAAGAATTTTTTTTGAGGATACAACTTGGATTTAAACTATGAATTTTTATTTTTGATCATTTTTATTATTATTTTGTTTATAAATAAAAAATAAGACTCGACACTGGCAGAAACATCCTCTTAACGGATGGTTGCCTAACAAAAAAATATATTACATATAAATTTGGTCTATTAAAACATTGAAATGCGGAACTTCGAGAGCAGAAAACACGTATATAATCCGATCTTTGGCAGGAACTTCCATGTTGATGTAGCGAGTGTTTTTTCCTACAATTTTCACTAAAAATAACATGAAATCCTCTCACAAGGAGTTATAGGCTATAAAATTTACAAAGTTGAATCCTAAGTAGGGCTAAAATAAGCGATGTTGCATAAGCTGGATTTCAGAGTCACTTGGACGTTAAGTAATTTAAAAAAATATATACGCTGATATTTTCTTCTTCCTTTCCCCGCTACCCCCACTCTTGTAGGGACTGCAAGGTCACAATGTGATTTAAAAAATAAACATTACCCTTCTTTGTGTTGTGTATGGATTATTTTATACAATTTACTGTTTAAATAGTCAATGATGATTGCATTTCATTATGCTGATAATGTAAGGACTTCGTAAAGTAAAGGATTCGGTTTTCAATTAATCGGGTGAAATGGAACCTATTTGCTATGAAAGAACTTTATTTTATTTTATCCCTATTCTCACCCAAAGGTGTATACTAAATCGGATGAAGTAGGTGTTAACTTGATCATTAAAAAACTGAAAGCAAAGTGATCAAAGGAGAAGAAGGTAGATAAAAAAAAGGAGTTCAGGGTGAAGTACATTACCACTATATGTGAAAGGAAATAGAGAAGGAATAGTAAGTAGGAAATAATGAATAGCAGTAATTTCCAAAGCACCGAGGGTTACATAGTCGTACTCACAATTGTACACACTAGCTTGTGTAGATTGTATACTTTTTAATCCATAAACATAATAAATAAAGGACTACTGTATTTTAACATCCATTTATTATAACGCAGTACACGTTCATAACAAATATTACAAAATAAAAAGATTTATAAAATCTATGTTCATAATACATGTAGAGATCACATAATTCTTTGGCAATACAATAATAAAATCAACATTAAACATTAGATTAATTCTAAAAGTTTGGAAGCAGCCATTTCAAAACTTCCCACTTATTAAGTTAAAGAGAGAATGGATTAAATTTTAAGGAAGCATAGATCACATATGGCAGTGAATGGTGTCAAAACAAGTAATGATGGATTCAAGTATATCTTGATTCTCTGGTGTCACAAATTACTAAGTGCCATTTAGAATAGATCTGTTTGCAGGAAATATTACAAAAAGAGCAAGGGAAAAAATACACATCTAAGTGAAGATTAAAAACAATACATGAAAAATTTTAATTTTAATTTTGTCATCAAATTGCATTTTGAATGGTTGAAAATGCAAACTAAAAGTTGAATTTAGGAAGATCAGTAATAAAATACTCAAATAATATTTGTGGCTGTTAATTTAAAATCTCCAAAAATGAATAATTTTATAGCAATTTTCACTTAGGACATACTTCTGAGAGATTTTTGCTCATAATGCAGTGATCGGAATTTATTTTTAAGAAATATAATAAAATAAAACGGTATTTACAGCAATCAAATTTATATTAAAAAAATCACGAGAGACTCGTACTATTCTTTTTACTGAAATATATTTAAAAATGTATGTTATACTAGATGACATCATTATTTGTTACAAGGCTGGAAAAAATGGGGCACATTTAATGTCATTGCAAATTATCAACACGAAGTTGAGCAGAAGTTAATGTTGTAATATGAAGCCAACATATGATGACAAAAACTTCAATAAGAAAATTTGGAAAGTATAATTCTGATAATAAATTTTCAGATTTTGAGGATATAAACAAAAGCTTTATTTCATAAAAATAATGCGGAGTACCTATGTCAAATCTGATTCTCTTGAGAAAATCTGAAACTCTTGAGTGAAAATATCCTATATTTTTTTTTTTACAAAACTATACATAATAATCAGTATATGCATATTAGGTTTTTTTTTTTAATATCAGCCACAATTTTTTATATATTTTCTTTTGTTGTGTACCTCTAAAATTTCTATATTTGGCTGGTGTACCTTGAACAGAAAAAGTTTGCGGAACACTGGTCTAGAGGTGCATTAAAATAAACAGTAGGATAGAATAATAAAAGTTTTCAAACTGGTGTTGTAAAACTGGACAATAGACTCATGTTGTATGACTGGATAATAAACCCACAATGCATGATAGGACAATAAACTCATTTTAATAATTTATCCTTTTTTTTATATTTTTTTAATGTAAGGTGCAGATTATGCAGATTTTGTCACACAGATATTTTTTTTTAGTAATGGTACTTCACATTATGTATTTAAATAATGAATACAATCATGGCGACTAGTATGAACTAAATCTTTATTTTATATAACTGTTGTCCACGATTCGTTAAAAAAAGACAGTAAAATTTCAGAGCATTTAAAAAAATATAAATTTAAATTCAGACTACTTTTAAAGTAAATTCATTTTATGGACAACTGTCATTATTGTAGATACATTTATACTCACTACTCAACATACATTTTTCATTTCTACACATTTAGTACATTCAACTACTAAGTCACGACATTTTCATACATTGAATTCCTTTGAACATACAAAAACACACATATAAATATAATATTTATTCACAACATAAATGTGCAATTTATTGTAATTATTTAAATGCGCCTTAGTACAAAAATAGGGCGATATTTTATCACGTGATTGAATCACACAGAGTTTAATTCTTAGTTTCTATTCTTAATCACATATAGCTAGACAAGACGTGTTCCAAATTTCTTCTAAAACAGCTAAGCATGCGGTTACAGTGTCAGAAACATAGCACATGCATGCCAAATTTTTATAAAAATTAGATTAATATATACCGTCATAAAACTGCTAAAAAAATGAAACAAATCATACATACTAGAACATAAATAAAACTCATTAAAGAATTTATAAAGGTACCATACACTAGAACCAAATACGTACGAGGGTAAATAAAATATAAACAGGATTTTTGTTCCTGAGCAACTAAGATTGGCAGAACAAGGCCTAAGTGTTTAGTCTGCTTGGGTGGAGTCATTAGGAGTGGGGAACGCCGATCGTTTCATACTTTCAACTAATTTGTCAGTAACAATTTCAATGACGAACAACAGGTACACCCCTTTGTTGCTAATTTTTTGTTTGTGAAAGAGTTAAAGTGATAATGTTTATTCACAGATTGATTGCACAATTGGGCACCAAAGGACTCATATGTTTGGCTGGAATAAGAGTTTAAGGAAAGACGGAAATGAGTGGGAAATCAGAAACACGATCGCCGTCCTCGGAACAGCATCACTAGCAAAAATATTCTTCAACAGTTTTTTTACCGTCGAGGTATTATGATTTTTTGTATGAGCGATGCACTTTCAATGCTGCTTACAACTGCGAGTTGTTGGATAAACCAAAGGCTGTATATCGGCGCAAGAGACAAAACCAACCGATTCCAGATGTCATTCTTCTCCACGATAACGTCAGGCCTCATACTGCAGCTCGAATAGTCTCAAAATTCAACAAAATGCACTGGATTGCACTTGATCACCCTCCCCACAGCCCGGACCTATCACCCTGCGATTTTTATTTGATTGGGCCACTTAAACAAACTATAGGAGGGCAGCAATTCCAAGATGATGCAGGAATAGAGGGGTTCATGTGCAATTGGCACCTGATGAAACTGACTTCATTCTACGATAACGGAAAACTTCTTTCTTGTTAGGAAAAATGAATTTCTATAGCAAAAAGTTATGTAATAAATATTTTTAAAACATAAAATAAATCTCGTTTATATTTGATTCATCCTTGTACTTAAACTCAATCACATGGATCCTATGACAAATTGAGATGCGAGGATTGGGTTAATCCAAAAATACAATGGACAGCTATATAAACACTGTTGCCTGACATCTATACACCTCGCAGCTAACTACTGACTGTATTTGAAGTTAGTGAATAATGATGTTTATGAAAATTTCAGAAAAAAATAATAAATAAAATTTAGAGTAAATAATTAAAAATTATGAACACATTGTCATAGAGAACAAGCTGATAGCTGTCACAATTAATTATTAAAATATTTGCACATACCTACATAGTTTGAAGTATGTATTTGTTACGACACATTTGATAGCTTATGAGTACAGTAAGTGTACAGTTCGAAAGATGGCGGTCTAACGGACTGCCAATGTGGACTTTTTACAAAACCATAATTATTTGCATATTAATATATGAGAATATTTGCATGAACCAACAAGAGCGTGAATAGGGATGCATCTTGATGATTTTCTGCACATGCAAGGTCATGAGGAGTCGCTCGTATGCTGGACTCTAGCAACTACACAGATGCCCTTTTCCCGTGGTTCAGCAGCAGTGCGAGGGAGGGCCTCTTGCGGGTTGGTGGTGCCGCTCTCTCTTCGCACGGCCCCGCTTCACCCAGCATGAGCTCCTGGGGGCTGGAGTGGTTATTACCCAGGCAGTTGCACGAACACACCTATCCAAAAAAATTATAATAATAGTAACGACGTATGATAGATGTTCAAATGGTGATATAAGAAAAGAATGCTAGGCTGAGATAAGCATTATTGATTGATAAAATAAGAAAGATGTGCTGAGATGGTTTGGGCATGTGAATCAAATAAATGAAGAAGAATAGTAAAACAAATTTATGAGGCGAATGTAGTTGGAAATAGGACGAGAGAAAGACCAAAGAGAATGTAGGCGGGTAGCCACTACTACTACCAAGTTGGCAACACTGAACTATTGCTACTGTCAAGTTGGCAACCCGAGCAGATTCAACAAAAGCAGCCAACCGGAGCGCGGGGGCAAGATTCGCTTGTATCGCTTGGTGACTAAAGGACGTATATTTTAGCTTCATATTTAATTCAAAATTCAATAATCAATTAGATAAATTATAATAAGTTAATATCAAATCGTAATCAAAGTGTAAGAATTTATTTCAATAAACAAACTGTAAGTACGCATTTCTTTTAAATATCCTGCTCTGGCTTCCCGCACAATACCCACGCACGAGGTGCCTAAAAGAACTTGAAATAATCAAGTATTTCAAATACTTGAAAGTGGCTGGGTGAGGAGTCGGAATAATCGGCGGGTGTGTGGGAGATGCAAAAATGTGGAAGAGTTGATTGTTGAACAGTGTAAACGTACCTAACAGCTATTTATGGGTATATTTATCTATGGCCACACAAATTATTACATGTGCCCAGTCATTATTTACTGCAATTTAGTTATGACCATATCTCAATTGTTAATAGAAGCAAACAGGGCTTCCATTCCACTAGAGGAGTGTATGCCATCTTACGTACTTCTTTGGTATAATTTACCAATAACCTTTACATTAATTATGTATGACAACATTTCATGCAATGATTTTATGAGTTATTCAATTTTGAGTTGGTATTGTATTAAAACCGCACCAATATTGTTTTTTTTATGGAATTCGTTTATTTGTTTCCTGATAAAATATTGATATCGATGAAATTCCAAATTAAAAAGTAATATGTCCTTAAACTTACAGATGTCTGATCGTCATCCTGGATAACTCTCATGTTGGTATGTCCTGCTAACAGCTTCCCATTCACAGCCATTACCTCACCGTCCAGAGTCAGGACATGATGAGAGGCCGACTGCAGTTCGTTGTCTTCCCGCTTTATATCCTCCGCATTCCTAGTGGAGTGTTTTCAACTATTATAATTTTTATTTTGTTTTATTTATTATAACTAAAACAGTAAAAACTGTTGTTTTTTTAAAAAAAAATAAATTAAAAAATATAAAAAATTCAAATCTTATTTACCATATTAAACAAGCTACGTTTTTAAATGAATTCATATATTTTGTTAACGAAATAACAAAAGCAGTAAACGATGAATATATACTTTTTTAAGATTTTTTTATTGTTGTAATTTTTCCCTATCTTATTGTAATTTTAAAAAGAATTTCTGGTGAAAGATACGTTCAAATTTAGAATTATCAAATGTTTAATACTTAAATAATAGGAATGAACAAAGTCCCGTAAAATTTACTGAATCATGGCAATCATTATTTTAATTAAAGAACTTTTATTGTGCATGCTATTAAATGAAAAAGAATGATCCACTAAAAATAAACAGTCAATATGAGAAAACAAAAGAAAAAAATTGAAAAAATATACGTTGAGAGTATGGAGTTTATGTTTTTATTGCGTATACTTACATGGTCATGAATCTTAGAACAAGAAGATTGATTGAGGCAGCAACTACAGCCAAACCAAACAGGATGAAAACAAGACTTAGTGCCACGTAGCCAGGTTTACTTGTCAGGGCTTGGTCATTCTATTCAACAAAATCAGTACCATTAAAGTTTTGCAGTATTCCTTAAACTCAAATAACTTTTAACAGCAGAGTTCATCAATTACCTGAAGAGCCACGTAGTCACCGAATCCGATAGTTGTGAGAGTAACGAAGCAGTAGTAGAAACTATCAAAATAACTCCAACCCTCGTAGCGGGAAAATACAGCAGCACCTATAATTCAACATTTACAATTTTTATTAATCATTATTTAAAATAATTACACATCTGTTATTTACCTAAAGCTTTTGACTGATTCCATTTATATAACCCTTATCCGCACCTAATGGTGCATAGGGCACTGCATCAAATTGACGCAGTGTTATCTTGATCATTAGTTACATGAAGGCAAGGTGATCACTCTTGCGCTTCAGGAACCAGTCCAGGGTAATATTAAATAAATTTTACAGTGTTAAATCACTAATATTTATTTTCACCCCCCCCCCTGGGAATCGAACCCGGGACCTCTAGCATGGTAGCTAAACACGCTGACCATTACACCACGGAGGCAGACAAATTCCATTTACTAAGGAAACTCGATTCCATTTACTAAGGAAAAACCCAAATACTTATTTGGCATCACAATTAGGTATTGTTAATTTTATTACAATGATAAAATTGAAAATACAATTACATTTATATTTTGTGGAGTGTCACCATTATATATTCGACACTGCATCTTCATCAAAGTTGATTTGAATTTCATATCGAAAACTTAACGAGTGTTAAAAACAGTTGGAGTTGTTACCAGTTGTGATTATCACAGAAGAAAGAAGGCCCGTTGCAAACATGAGATTCATTTCAGTAGCTTCGGTAGTGTGGCATCTAAGATAACATTTTGCCCTTCTGATAACAACCGATGCAAACTTATTTAATCTCTCTCCGATACTTTGGAACATCACTAGACCTAATGGAATGCCGACCTGAAAATATTATACTAATTTAGTGGTAAATGTTACACATGTAAGTAGAAATCCCGATCATATGAAAATGGGTAAATGAAGAAATAAAAAAGAATGAGTAAATAAAAAGTTGATAACTGTTTTAATAAAATAGTAAAAAAAAGGTTTTACAATGGTGTCCAATTTTACCCAACTTTTCAGAAAACGAATTTTAGCATTAAGTAAAACGTCTACTTGGTATGGAATCCATAAAATACATAACTTAAGCCTTGACACATTGCTCACTCCTTTCAACAACGTCACATTTCAAAAAACGCCAATTTTATGTTGTGCATGTTTTCGGAATGCCGAGAAAATGTACTATTTCCCAGCAAAAGCGGCATATTTTTAACTTAATATTTACCCGCTACAGGGCAGAAAGTGTTGTTTTTGCATTTTGAAGAAAAGGTATTGTTTAATTATTTTTTAAATATACTAAATATTTTTCAAATGGAGAAAAAACATTCAAGTTTCACCTAAAAAGATCTGTTGCACAGTAAAAAGTTCAATAAGTGGCTTGATATTTATTTTTAATACATTTTATTATATTTTTAAACTTTAAGAACGATCTCCTGAAAAATCAAATTTCTGATATTTGACATTGTTGAAAGGAGTGAGCGAAATATGTTTGATTATAACTTTCGTAATAAGAACTAATGCATTTGCACAAAGAATACAAAAAGTGTCCCAGATGGAATATATATATATATATATATATATATATATATATATATATATATATATATATATATATATATATATATATATATATATATATATATATATATATATATATATATATATATATATATATATATATATATATATATATATATATATATATATATATAATTTTTTTTTAAATCACATAGATTAAACATACATTATTTGTCATTATCATATATTATAATGGACGGTAGTTAAATTTGTTTCCAAGGATGGATATCAATGATAAACTATCCTTACCATTGCGTAAGCCATGCAGAAAGCCTTCCCACCAATGGTTACTGGGGTGGAGTGTCCATACCCAATAACTGCTATGACGACTGTAGCAAAATAGAAAGCTCCGGCAAACTTCCATTGAGGTCCCGCTTTGTGGGGCTTGTTCTCAATAATTACTATCTCTATCATGTGGTAATCTTCAGGCGTTATATTGTATTTACGGATTAAACCATTCTTAATGTCTGAAATTTATTTAGGTATTATAATTATAAAATAATAAAACCTGTTAACATTTTATAGGCAAAAAAACTATGTATTAAAACTATTATGGTTAATGGTTGACAGGAAAATTAAACCTTTAAAAGAAAACACAATCCAACTTCCAATGTTATATAAACACATTGTTGTGAAGTTTTGAACATGATGAGTCTATAAAAAAGCAGATTCCGAGTTTAAAAAAAATTGTTTTGGTGCATATGTAACCAACATTTAGGTAATTTGTTTCCTCAAATTGTACACATTATATTTGAAAGAAAATAAATTTGCTGTTACAATTTCTTTCTTGCGTACTTCCATAATATTATGAACTTGAGTGGCGTATTTGGGTAAATGCTTGACTGTGAAACTGGCATCACAGGTTTGATTCCTGCCATTGCAAAACAAATTCAAGAGAGATTTATTTTTAATTAGTCTATGATGTATTTCGCAACTACCTTCCCTATCCTTACTATCTTACTTGCAGATAATCCTATAAATATAGAGGCTTTGGTTACATCTTGAATAAACAAAAAAACCTGCTAATATTTAGCTCCTGATTGACAAAAGTATACTGTAAAATCTAACTGTCAAAACACTATGTGTAGGTTAAAATGGATGGAATGAACATAGTTGGCATGTTGTGCACACTGCAGTTACATATTGATCAATGTCTGTCGAGCGTTGTCAGCACAGAATGTGTTAAGGTACAGCACTCCAGTTGCAAATAGAGAGTAAAATGAGAATCTTAGAAAGAAACGTATGTTAGCAAGAATATAAATATTTTATCATCTAGCATGCAAAACTAACCCATGGTTGGTAATTCTAGTTGAGAAAGTAATTAATTGCCTTACAAAATTGTATAACTTCGGATATCGACGTCTTCTGCATTAGCAAGACTTTTTTCAGAGAGAATATTGTCACCCATTGTCTATTCTGATTCTTATACATCGATAAACTTATCTGTAAAATCCCTGGGTATCACCATTAGCGTTATGGTTTCTAGTTGAATACCACTTTAATTTATCAGAAGGGAAGCAAGATGAAAGCGGATTACTTTTAACACAAATTTATTTAGTTCTATCAAATTACAATCAAGAAAATACTTAAGGATAATCGCGTGACTCTAATATGAGAACAGTTGAAGTACGTGTCGATCTGAGGACGGGTGGCGACGAAGTGTCGCGGGCTCGCTCGTTCCGTTCTTTTCTGGTCTCGTGAAGGTAGCTCGCTACGTTGAGCTTGAGTTGCCATATTCGATGTACATTATATGTGTAGGCTGCCACAGCGTAATATTGATACAAATGACCATGCAATGCATAGTTGTATTACATTTCATCAGTACTCTTCTTCCGTTCTACAAATAAGTTTATTGAGGGATGTATATATTTTTCTCTAGGTTTCTATTTTTGTAAGTATGAATATTATTGCATGTATTTAAGTTATTATATTCTTCTAACTCTTATAAGCACCCAATGGTGCATAGGGCACTACATTGTGCAGTGTGATCTTGATCGTTACTTACATGAAGGCAAGGTCATCACTGGTCATCAAGGTTATATTAAATAAAAATTAGAGTGTAAACTCACTAATATTTATTTTCACCCCCACCCCTGGGTATCGATCCCGGGACCGCCGGCACGGTAGCAAAACACGCTAACCATTATACCACGGAGGTGGACAAAAGTTGTTATAAACACATTGAAATGTAGAGTTTTATGCAAACATTTAACAATAATTGAAGTAGAATCTCACAAACTGGTGTGGCTGGTTTGCTCCGGTCGGTCCATATACCCAGTGACTTTAGAATAAAGTAAATATAATAGTCTCTTTATCATTCGTCAATTACTTTGTGTAATACCACTTAAAAAAACACTACTCCATGACTATCGGTATCGGAATAATCATTCCATCATCATGTCAAACGTGGATTAAAATGAAATTGTTACGGTCTGACATTTATATCAAAATAAAATTATATTACCATACCATAAAATTAACAACCCTTTTCATATACAAAATATAAAGTAAATATATTTAGAATTTCTAACCAGAGAGCATTTCAGCTCGTCTCCGCTCGGTGTCCGACTCGAGGGCATCGAACACGGCCGCTCCGATGAGCAGGTATGTGAACGTGCAAACCACGAGGGACAACGTACGCACATTCTGTCTCTTCATCACGCATCCAATGTCTAGTCCTAGCCAACTCTCAATATGCATTCCATGTCTTTCACACCAACACCCGTAGACTAAGATCCATTTGGGTCAAAGTAGCGCTTTTTACGGCCGGCTGTAACAAATCAAAAAATTAATATTCCAAAGAAATTTGATAATTCGAATTTGGTTGGAACTAGAAGCATAGGACCATCGATGAAAACTTGGCATGATCAAGTATTTCAAATACTTGAAAGTGGTCAGGTCAGAAGTCGGAATAATTGGCGGGTATGTATGAGGAGATGCATGAATGTGGAAGAAGCAAAGATTGTTTGCAAAGAAAGATTGATATGGCGTTCTATTCTCTGTGCCTACCCCTGCGGATAAGCAGCGTGATGGTTAGTTAGTTAAAATAAAACCTACCTATAATTTTGTTAGTTAAGATTTAAAGTTATCTCAATATACATTCACAAGTCTATTAAGATGGGGTGATCAAAGTCCGGGTATTTACAGGGATAAGAATTTGCCATTGGCTGGTTTAAGTGTTATGTTTTATACACTGTGTAACATTCACTACTCTAACCAAGACTGACAACCACACTACTAAAATTTCGGAAAGTTCTGTATACGCTTCAATTACAAACATCATTTATATTATTTGAGAATATGGTGAAATTTAAAATTCACTAATGATATGATTTGGCAATTATTTTGTTAGTATTTATTTTCAAATAAAAATATTTTTAATAATAAAATAGTTACATCAATAAAATATGTATTTCAACATGTAAGTAAGTATATGAGTTTAACTGAACTGTACCTGAAGAGTGAGTTTTAAAAATACATAATATACTTTGATTTACGAAATAAAAAAAAACTGTTTATAAAAATGCAGTCACATTCTAATATTACTATCATCAAAGGTATGCGTAGGTTTATAACCAACAGTGTTGCCATTGTCATTAACACACTAAGGACGAAAAAGGTATTTCTACCTGTTCGGTCGATTGATGCTTAAGGACGGGGATAATATTTTTACTCTCTGCACCGGCCTCATTTCAAAGTCAGAAAAGAAGGAATTATTTAATATTTTCATATGAATATCATGAACCAATGTCTTTGTTAAGGTCTAAACTATATGTCTACTGTTATCAAATCCCGTCATCATCGGTATGCGGGCATAAAAAACACTGTCCGAAATGTGTTAACTATCAGATAATACTGATTGACAACCGGTTTCGAAAAGCTTAAATTGATAGAAATTAATGTCCACAAGTAAAGAAGTTAAAGTTAAATAATTAACTTCCATATGTAATAGATGCCTCGATGTTACATGCATATCACCAAATTAAAAATATAGTTTACTGATTTTTAAGCTTTTTAATAATAAAAAACAAAATTAAAAAATTGCAAGGTATTGTGCATAAACCACTTTTCTTACAGTGGTATGTCTCCGTAGTGTGGTGATTGTCACGATTGTCTTCCATGAGAGTTTTGGCATGTTTTAATTAAGGTTCTAAATGTCTGCGAGAGTACGATATACAAACAAATAACATAAAATAAATATTTTTAAAAACATACATGACACAATTACAATGAACTGATTGATACAATAAAGTATAATGCTGAAATAGTCATAAGAATACAGACCATAACTCCCGCTTTGTTCCGTGAAAAACGAGTCGGTTTTTATCATTTTCATGTAATACCATTGTTGATTTTTAAGAGTTTTGTATTTAAAAAAAAATAATTACTATCAACATTCACTTAATTGAGAGCGAGAAGGGCGAAAAGACAATACATACTTCTCTTCACACTCCCACCCGATAATATATTTTGACATTACAAACGTCAAAAACAACACACATACATATAATGTATTTTGTTACCATGTTCTAAAAATATTTTACCTAAAAATATTTATGTTTATGTATTATGATCATTTATGCAGTTTGAGTTGGTTGACACATTTTTAAAAGAATATTCGAGAAAATTCGTAAATTAAAATAACCCTTTTAATTTCTAAATATTAGTTAATATTTCTATAAATCTATGTTCTCTTTTGAATTAGTTGCCAGTAATTTTTTTTTTCTCTTTTTCCATATCAAGCAATCACAAATCCACACTCCGCACCGCTCCCACCCCCATCACCCCGCGCATATTCGCACGTTGCATCAGCCGTCATCGCGTGCTGTCAATTTCCGTAAATTTTGAATACAAAATGGAATTTCAATGCAATAAAAGCGATCCTCCAATAGGTATTGGATTATTATTTTAAGATTTATTAATACAATATGTTTTTCTGAATTGTTTAAATTTTACAAAAATAAGGTTATGTCTATTTTCAAACCCGGCTATTTTTACAAATATCTTATTAATGTTTTCAGGTGGAGTCTTGGCAATTGAGCTGGTGAATAGTGAGCAGTTTCCCATAAAATTAACGTGGGGAACCGCCAATATTGTGAAGTTTAATGACGGAAAGGTGAAGAAATTTGAAACTCAGAATGATATATTGAGGATTTTAGCTCATGAAGCAAAGGAGGCCAAGCTATATGGGGAGACGTCCTTGGACATGATCACTGTTGACCACTGGTTATCGTTTTCCTTGACTGTGCTCCAAGATCTCCCTTTGAAGGCGCAGTCTCTGGACAAAACTCTCGGGGGGTTGACTTATTTGGTTGCTAATAAGCTCACTATTGCTGATCTGGCTGTCTTCGGTGTTTTAAATGGTGAGCTCCATCAATTACACATTTAAACATTTTATAATAAAATTAGTTGATGTTTCTGCTTTCAAAATGTATTGAAAAACCCAGTGTCATTGCCAAGCTACTATTCTCTTTTTCCTGCCTAGTAGTCCTGCTTTATATGGTCCCCCATATGTATATCTGTAATCTCCTTCACTTACATCATCTATGTCTCGTCAAATACATGCCAATCCTGATCCAAAAATCTGGATCTGGATTGGAATCACCTACCTTCATAAAATTAAAGTTCAATTTAACGCTGTATCTATTAGCTGCAGCGCCCTATGCACCTTTGGAATGGTGAGAGTTAGGAGAGCTTTACTAGAAAAAATATTATATTTGGTTAAACTGGAGCACTGAAGAGAAATAAATATATAATGAAAAATATATGTTCACAATATGCAACATTCATTTCACTATAACGTAAATGATAAGGTAACCATTAAAAATGATAAGGTTGTCATAAAATATTTAAAGCAATAAAATGTTTTACAATTTGTTATTGCAGGATCATCAGTCTTCAAAAACTATATCAATCAGTCGGAAGCAAAAAAATTGAAAAGATGGATGAAATTAATCGGTTCGCAGAGCTTTGTAGTAAAAGGTTTATCATCAATCCCCTCAGACCCCAAGAAACAGTCTTCCGCAAGGGGGTCCAGGTACGTAAAAGCCGACTACCTTTTAATATCATTGTGTTCATAAAAAGTAATGTCTTTAATCTTCCTGAGCTAGTCTTACATCCTTTAAACTAACAAACCAAATGAATTAATTCAATCATATAATTATTTGGTTGTTAAAAGACATTTAATACAACAAATACTTTTTATATTAAAGGAATGCTTAGTTATAATTGAGTCAAATTACTTACCTTCAAATAATTTATTTGATTAGTAAGATGACTCGATTATCATAAACATTACATTATAAAAATCATTTAACTTCTTCAAACTGAAATCATTTTAAACTTAAATTAATACTGTATGCATCAACACTTCATCAATGGTACATAGGGCATGGCATTGTATCGAAGTAGTGTTATTTTGATTGTTACTCACATGAAGGCAATGCGACCAATCCTGCACTTAAAGTACTAGTCCAGGGTGATATCAAATAAATATTACGGTGAAATATCACTTTATATTTGTTTTGATCCTTGTGGGAATCAAACCCTGAACGTCCAGTGCGACAGGCAAAAGCTCTAACCACTGCACAGCGGAGGTAGACAAATAGACTTATCTTCATAATTAATAATAATAATAATAAAACCCTTATCCGCACCACAATGGTGCATAGGGTACTGCGTCATATAAACACAGTGTTATCTTGATCGTTTTTACACATGAAGGAAAGGTGATCAGCCCTCCGCTTCAGGTAATATTGAATAAATATTTCAGTGAAAAAATCACTTATATTTATTTACCCCCCTTGGGAATCAAACCCGGGACCTCCAGAACGGTAGCCAAGCGTGCTGAATATTACACTACGGAGGCGGATGTTTTAATTAAATCATAATAATTATCTTCATAAATACTTATGATTTAATTAAAATATATATCTGTTTATTATAGATTTAAAATTACATCTTTTACTTTCGGGAGAGCACTCCTTCCATGGATAGGTGATTTAAAACTTTTCAGATTTTCTGGTCTCCCAAAATCAGTAGTGTGATTTAAAAAAAACCATGAAATAGTAATTATTCTTTAAGTCAGTCAATTAATTTATGAGTATTTTTTTCCAGCGAGCCTTCCAATGGTGTTCCAAAAAAGACTGATGCAGAGAGTGGAGGGCGGCTCCAGGAAGGAAAGTTTGTGGACCTTCCGGGTGCAGAGATGGGAAAGGTTATTGTCAGATTTCCTCCAGAGGCTTCTGGGTATGTTACTACATATTTGCATCTTTAATTAATTTTTTTATTATTTTTTGACATCTCATCAAAGATGAAGAAGAATATGGAAGTCTGGGCATTTACGGGGCTGACGACCGTCATAGGCTGGTTTAAGTGATCACTCTACACACGTGTAACATTCACCAATTCTACCCATTATTGACAACCACACTACTCAAATTCTTTGAAGTTCTATATATATGAACCAATTTAGAAACCTTGCTCTTGAATCACTAGAACTTCACTAGAGACTTCTATTGGTGAGATGTAAAGAAGCTTTTTACTAAGCAGAAACTCTTATATTAGTATGTGATTTCCGAATCCTGGATTATAATCACACGCATGAGAAACGCCAGAAAATACCATTTTCATTAGTGTATTAGGACACATTCAAAACGTTTATTTTTTTTATTATTATTTGAATATCATCAGAAATGGCATCAGTCACAGGCGGTAATTTCACTTGTTTAATATATTTTTTTTAATTAATGTTGCGTGACAGAAAACAATTGTGCTTGGTGTACTAACCAAGTATTCTAAATGATTTGAGTCTAATTTGACATATACACTAAATTATTTGTTGTAGATATTTGCACATCGGACATGCAAAGGCCGCTCTGCTCAACCAATACTACCAGCAAGCCTTCCAAGGAAAACTTATCATGAGATTTGATGATACCAATCCTGCTAAAGAAAATATTCACTTTGAAAAGGTTACTTTTATTTTTTTACTGTAAATTTTTTGTTTATACCTTCTCTGATTATCCATATTTTTGAGCACTGTATCAGTTGAAAATAATTTTAAAAAATCCATATCCTTTGTTATGTGGAGTATGTAGAGTTCACAATTGCCTCTGGGCTCTTATGTCAACTGGCACCTCTTTTGCGTACTCCCTAGCACAGTTATGCACGTTTTGTGGTTTATATGAGAACTAGTGAAAGATTGTTCCAGGTGACGGGAACCCGATTCCTTGTAAAAGAGGCGGGCTCGATGGTGGATCCCAGTGGGCATGCGGAATATATGGCCCAGTCAGTTGAATCGGCTTTTTTTAGCGACAGTTTTGACCATGGATTACTGCATCAGTTGCTTTATTTCATTCAGCTATTATAAGATTTTTTATTTTATTATAATGCAAAAAACATAATTAAATTTTAAAATGTGTCATGATACCTAACTGTAATGGTTGTAACTTTATAAAAAAACGTAAAAGTATAATTAAGATATTTATATTTATAATAATTAAAACAAAAATACAATTATTAATTTAATCATAATTAACCATCTCAGGTTATTTTGGAAGACATTGAGATGTTGGATATAAAGCCAGATATCTTCACACACACGTCACAATACTTTGACATGATGTTGGAAATGTGTGAACGGCTTATCAAGGAGAAGAAGGCCTTCGTTGATGATACTCTGCCCGAGCAAATGAAGAATGAGAGAGAACAAAAGGTTGACAGCGTCAATAGAGCAAATTGTAAGTAATAAGATATCATTTTCTGAATTCTGTAAGTATATCTGAGGGATATGAATTTTGTGGAAGAAAATCTATTTGAAAAATACATGGTCGGCTTTAACTGATAATGCTCCTGTTCTATCACAGACGTTAAGTATGTATAAGATAAACATTTGATTAAACTATACCTGAGTGTTTTTATTTTAAATTTAATTTTATAATATGGACTATTCAAAAATACTAGTATTAATTAAAATATAATTCTGATAAATTCACGCAATTAAGTTTGATAAAACTAATAGCAGTTATTGTTAAAACAAATATTTATTTAGTTATTTAACCTTATTTAGAAGTTGCAACGTCAGTATTACATATAAGTTTACATAAACCTCAAAAAAGTATGTGAAGAAGTCCACAGATGTTACTACAACTCTGTATTTAAAAAAAAATTATAATGCATTAAATTATAAGTGCAAACGTTACATCTATTCCATACTCTTTTGGGACTAATTTTGTTTGGATGATAAGTTTATCCATACTCTCCGAGATGTTAAAGGCATATAATCTTACTCGCGAATAGAAGAGATAAAATACACATAAGATCGTTTGCTTCAGAGTGAAACTCAATATTTTATTGAATAAAAATCTATACTTGTGTTTCAAACCGTAAGACACAGAATTTATTTTAAGTGAAATCAAAAAGAATTTTTTTTTTAAATATTGCATTTTATAGAATAGTGAAAATATATTTAATGCTATATAAGGCTGTCAGATATCAACCTTAGCCAATTTCATTTAATATACACAATAGGCAACATAATTTTGGGGTATCAATCATAGAATTAAAAAAAATTTATTTAAGAAAAAAAATTAAAAATAGAAAAGAATTTTAGTTTTGAAATGGAATTTTGCCTTGTTTGGTAATGAAATTGCCTCGTAAATGTAGCATTTATTACCGTTTTAGCCGTGGAAAAGAACTTGAAACTCTGGAAGGAGATGAAGGCGGGCAGTGAGATCGGAGTGAAGTGTTGTGTGAGAGCCAAGATCGACATGCAGTCTCCTAATGGATGCATGAGGGACCCCACCATATACCGCTGCAAGCCGGAGCCACATCCAAGGACGGGCACGCAATACAAGTAAGATAATTTCATTGACAATTAAACTCCAAATCTATAAATAAATGATTTCATTGCCACTAACTTATTACATATATACTTACTATCACTGATAGCACACAACTGAGTCACAGTTGTTCTCTGTTCACTTTCATGCATTCGTAATGATTTCACAAGAGTTCATTGCGAAATTTGGTTTTTGGTTTCAATTGTTCAATGCTAATCAATCCACAAATTTGATTGCACATTGCATATATGTTTTGCACCTATATACTTGACAGTAATGACGATATATTTGACAATTTCACATAAAAAACTTAAGCTGAAATATAAACAGAGAAATTTAACAAAAACCTTCCCAAAAAAACGAAAAAGTAAGTTAGCCTAGTCAAATCTATATCACGGATTGGACATCTGACCTTTAACTATATGTTAAAATAATGTGATACTAATACCATTTCAACAGTATGTTATATTTCTCATCAGGTTTTATAAGCCAGATATACTATCATGCTAACTTTATGTGTGATCTTCCATCCAGGGTGTATCCTACATATGACTTTGCATGTCCCATAGTGGACGCAGTGGAGGATGTCACACACGTGCTACGAACCATGGAATATCACGACAGAGACCCACAATTCTACTGGTTCATTGACGCCCTGGGACTCAGGAAACCTTACATTTGGGAATACAGCAGGTAATTTTTTTTATACTATTTAAATATCCAGTAATTTTTTTAATATTCTTAAAATATCCATAAAATTGATACTTGTGTCGTTAGAACTAGATCCCCTTTTATTTTTGCACTAATCCTGGGATATAGTTCAAACATAACCAACTCTTATAATGGTCTGTTTACATTAGTGCTATGGAAAAACACTCTTTTCTCATTTATATTTGTACCTAGAGAGCGGGTTTAAAATTTACATTGGGCAATATCGAAAACTATATACATATGTAAGGGAATTTTTATAAATATGGATGAGTCTGGTTTACATTCATGTACTTCCTCTTTTCAGATTGAGTATGACCAATACTGTCCTCTCCAAAAGAAAACTCACCTGGTTTGTAGAGGAAGGTCTTGTTGATGGATGGTAAGTTTTATTTTAGTTTATTTTACATTCTTAACAATTATATGATTCATTTACTGATGTCATCTGGAGATTCCTGATGACGCTTTGAACTCGCAGGTTTCATAAATCGAAGTTATATGGATGTTAAATGATGAATAGAATGGTGAAAAACTTTTTTTTAAAACTTTGTTATTAAACCACTGTACATATATATATATATATATATATATATATATATATATATATATATATATATATATATATATATATATATATATATATATATATATATATATATATGTCTTATTATTATCACTTTATAGTTATTTATTATAACTACATTATAATTTCAACCCGTTTTGAAGCAAACAGCTTCTTCCTCAAGACTCAATAATACCTGAAAAGAAATTAATAATCAAATTAAATGAGCAAGCCAAAAATAGATTGAAAGCTCTGCAATTGCTGAACTTCCATATTACCTTTTTTTAATGCTTCTTTGTCTCCGTTTAGATATTTGTAATATACATATTATCGATAGCAACTCCTCGAGGGCTAAATCCAAAATTTCGATAAAAATCTTATCACATCCTCAAAATATATTAAATTTTTTATTACATATGTATCTATTTTCACAAACCATTTATCATTTTTTTTTCTTCATCAATATCCAAATTGCACATAATAATTCTTATTAATTTTTGACAGGGACGATCCTAGATTCCCCACGGTACGCGGTGTATTGAGAAGAGGAATGACGGTTGAAGGACTAAAACAATTCATCATCGCACAAGGATCCTCGCGTTCGGTTGTGTTCATGGAATGGGATAAAATTTGGGCCTTTAACAAGAAGGTATGAACAATTTTCCATTTAGTATTTTTAGTGCTTTCTGGATAACGATACCATGTTGCAATATAGGTTTGGCAACTCTGTATATAATGCTTGCCTATGGCTACTAATCTAACAGTATGGTTTACTAACCCTAGCCATTGCCGCAATTCTTCTTTTCCCACTTACTATTTCCCCTCCATTCCCTTTCCCAAATAAGAGTAATTTCCTTCAGCCTAAGTACCTTTGCTTACATTATCTAATCCTATCTAATTTCTGATTTTGAACTGAATTTTTTAATTATGAGGTGATGTCACATTTTGTAGGGAAAAAAATGGTTTAAAAAAATCATGATTTTATAGCAGGCGATCTTTAATACTTTCTATCTTTTTCCATAGGTTATAGATCCCATCGCTCCCCGTTACACGGCACTCGAGTCATCTCCCACTCCAGTAAAAGTGATTGTGCGAGATGTCACTGCGGAGCAGGCCCTGAAAGTCCCCCGTCACCCCAAGAACCCTGAAGTGGGAGACAAGACAGTGTGGGTCGGGCGTACTGTGCTTATCGACCAACCCGATGCCCAACTCCTCAAGGAAGGGGAAAATACTACCTTCATCAATTGGGGCAATATCAAAATTGAAAAGATTCACAAGTAATGCAGTTTTTTTTACTAGAATGAGTATCGGCCTCCTTACTGCAGTAGTCACCGGGTTTGGACTCTATGCATGAAGTGCTGGGTTCGATTCTGAATAAAACTAAATGTAACATATTTACTCATTTCAATATGTATATGTATATATTTTTTCATATAACATTGGGCTGGTTCCCAATGTGCAGAACTGATCTGTTTGCCGTCATTAATCAATATTTGTATTATAGATATCTTAACATAATTTACACAATAAGGGAATATGAAAGTCTGGGCATTTATTATTTTATACATTGGTCATTATGTAATTAGTTTTAGCGATCACTGTGTAGCAATCAACATTCTGCCTATGATTGAAGATCAATACATATTACTTTGATTTTGAAATTTCTATTTATCGTGAAACAAAACACATACAAGTTCCCTCCGCTATTTGTTGAAACTTTTGTGAAGTAATAGAGTTGAAACCTTTACTAATATAGCAATCGCCGGAAGGTTGAATATAGTATGTATTTGTGAAAAATAATATTCAATTTCTCAGATTTTTACATCCATTCGGATGCTTATAGTGTTTTTTTTTTTGGGGTAATCACACCACATAGTACAGTCAGATATCGCTCACTCCTTTCAAGAACGTCATTAATCAAAAATCGTCAATTTTCAGTTGTGCATGTTTTCGGAATGCCCAGAAAATTTACTATATCCCAGCAAATGAGGCATATTTTTAACTTAATACATATTTACCCGCTACAGGGTAGAAAGTGTTGTTTTTGCATTTTGAAGAAAATGTATTGTTTAATTATTTTGTTGAATATATTGAATATTTTTCAAATGGAGAAAAAACCTTCATGTTTTACCTAAAAAGATCTGTTGCACAATAAAAAGTTCAATAAGTGGCTTGATGTTTATTTTTAATACATTGTGTTAAATTTTTAAACATTAAAAACGTTCTCCTGAAAAATCAAGTTTTTTTATTTATGACGTTCTTGAAAGGAGTGAGCGATATGTCAATATAAAGCAAGAAGTACTAACATCTCAAGAGTTTCAACATGTGTTTGAAATTACTTAACTTTTATATGACTTGCATTTATAAATTCTTTTCCATGTTAAAATTATTTTGTGGGCTTGTAGATCTGCAGACGGTACCGTGACTTCTGTGGAAGCTGTAACTAATTTGGAAGATAAGGATTACAAAAAAACTCTGAAGTTGACCTGGTTGGCAGATGTGTCTGCAGCTAAGTTCACTCCGACATTCTGCGTGTTCTTCGATCACATAATTTCCAAGGGTGTTCTTGGAAAGGATGAAGACTTTAAACAATATATTGGCCATAATACTAGAGTAAGTTCATGTTTTGTAACCGGTCACTGACCAGAATCGATTGTTATTTTTAACCTTTAACCACAAGCTTTATGTATCTGTACTAGCCAAGGCCAAGTGTTGTTGATATCTAAAGACATCTCTCGCGATCATTGACATGAAGGATATTACTGCATATCTGCTATGTGGGGAGGATGGAATTGGAGAAGGAATATTATGTAGGAAAATGACAATAGCAGCAATGGCCAGGGCACTCGGAGTTGCATACGTCAATTGATGCTTAAGGATAGGAGCGGTATTTTTATCTTCTGTGCCGGCCTCATTTCACAGGCAGAAATGGAGGAATTATCCAATGTTTTAATATGAATATTATATACCAATCTCTTTGGTAAGGTCTCAACTATATGTTCATAATTATCAAATCCCGTCGCCAGCGGTCTGCGGGCGTAAAAAATACCCATCCGAAATGTATTCATACGTTGATTGCCACAGCAATTTTCAGAATTATGATCTAAAAAGCCTATTTGATTTAATCAGATTATATTATCAAAAACTCTAATTAAAGTACATTATTATATTTTCTTTCTGTTCATTTATTAATAAATTTTCTCTTCATGTATGCCAGCATTGATTTTTTGTTCTCTTCCCATGCGCCATCTATCCATATTAGCACTGATACACTAGGAATTTTATCGTAGCTGCACGAATATGGCGAGTAAATACTATAAGATAACTCGTAGTCGGCGTCCTAGCAAAGAACACAATCTACGACTTATCTCGTGTTGGAGAATAATTACTGTATCATGGTTTATTGAAATCACACTACTGATTTTGAGAGACTATTCATCCCATTGTGGGCAACCCACACATCTACCATGGCAACTCACAATTGTGGTTTCTAGTTGAATACCAATTTAATTTATCAAAAGGGAAGCAAGATGAAAGCGGATTACTTTTAACACAAATTTATTCAGTTCTATAAAATTACAATCAAGAAATACTTAAGAATAATCGCGTGATTCTAATATGAGAACAGTTGAAATACGTGTCGATCGGAGGACGGGCGGCGACGAAGTGTGTCGGGCTCGTTTCCGTTCGTTGCGGGCTTCGGTGTAGGGTGTTCGTTATTTCACTCGATTTGAGTTGCCATGGTAGATGTGTGGGTTGCCCACACCATCAAGAAGTGATCTAAAATCTGAAAAGTTTTAAATCACCTATCCATGGAGGGACTACTCTCCCGAAAATATATGATGTCATCTGGAGTTGGCAGTCAACGTGTTAATATTCCTTTCTACCAAGACATCGGTACTTCAACTGTTATTAATATGGGTTAATTGATTTCCCTAGACGGAAGTGAGCATGGTGGGAGACCCCGAGTTAGCCGCCCTGAAGAAGGGAGACATAATCCAACTCCAGAGGCGCGGTTACTTCAAGGTGGACGTGCCGTTCCGACCCGCCTGCGAAGTGAGCGGGCGGGAACAGCCATGTATACTCTTCCACATCCCCGACGGACATACCAAGGACCAACCAACACTTCAGGTTTGTAAACTACAACTACACAGTTCTGTCAATCCGCCTTTATACTTAATGTTATTCTTTAAAAAAAAGTATTCCCCAGTTTTTTTTTTTAGTTTTTGTTCACGGTTTTGACACATCGCTCACTCCTTTCAACAATGTCAAATATCAAAAAACTTGATTTTTCAGGAGATCGTTTTTAAAGTTTAAAAATATAATAAAATGCATTAAAAGACCCGCTACAGGACAGAAAGTGTTGTTTTTGCATTTTGAAGAAAATGTATTGTTTAATTATTATATATTTTCAGGTTTTACCTAAAAAATCTATTGAATAGTAAAAAGTTCAATAAGTGGCTTGATATTTATTTTTAATGCATTTTATTATATTTTTAAACTTTAAAAACGATCTCCTGAAAAATCAAATTTTTTGAAATACGAAGTTGTTGAAAGGAGAGTCCGCGACATTAACCACGGGACCACAATCCGACTTAGAATTTTATTGATATTTTATAGAGTTATTCCAAATATATAGTATTATTGATACACATAACACATACCAGTATTATTGATAGTACATAACTTAAATTATGTACCTCAATTACGACAAAATCATAAATTCGAAAATGCCGCCCGCCGCGACGTCAAATACAAAGAAAAAAGAAATATTTACGTAAAATAAAAGAAATATTTAACATTATCAGCTAAACGGCATGCAATATATAACTACCTCCATATTTTGTTATAATTCAAAGTATTACATTGCTATCGCACTTAAAGAATGACTTCGTGACATGATAAAACTTTATTGCGGTTCGATTATGGCGTTTTTCCCATTCGCAAAGGTAGTGCCCGCCGTGCAACAAGTGGTGCATTGATTGTAAACATTTTTTTAGAACACGTTAAAAATAAATAAAAAATCGTTCCATTACAAATGGATAAATATCACGATGTGTGATTATTGACTAATACGTTAATGTGAAAAATCACAAGACTATCGGTAGTATTCGTATTGAAATATGTAGAGAAATAAAGGATATATGAAGGTTTAAACTTAAGATACTTTTATAAAACAAAAAACGTGCGTTCGCATACGTCATAAAATTTCCGCCATCGAACGTTTTATGACGTCGTATGGTTTATTGTCTATGGCTTATAGAGCTGTAATAGTGTAGTGTGGATTGTTTGTTTACCACTACACTACCATTTGTGTTATACACATATGAGGGGAGGGGGGGGGGTGGGAGAGTGGACCATAGACATCAATAAATAGAGCCGCTAATAATTTAGCAATGTTACCAATATTAAAATACCTCCATCGTTTCTGTGACGTCATTCATGCCAACTTACGAAAATAACGGTTTTTCGAAGGCGAATTTTCCAAATGAAAATGATGAATGAAAATATTAATTAAATCGGGTGTTATAAACACAAAACGACTCTAATACAATCCTTTATAGGTTGAGTATGTTCAATAAGACATTCCTCCCGTCTGACAAAGATCCATTAATCGTATTAAATATGGAGTCCCAGTTGTGTGCACTATTTATTATTCGTCATTGAAAATAGGAATGCAGTATGATTCGAATATTTTTTCCCTAATTAATATTTTTTAAGACATCTGGCAATGATATCGATTACACTTTGTATATCGTTTGTACATATTAGAAAAATATGATTTTTCTTTCATTTTTTCAAAAGAGTTTTAATAATAAATCCAGTGTTATTTAAAAATCTAAATGGACACAATTTTTTTGTATTTAAGAAATATAATAATAGAAAATGCGCTTCTAATTATATAAGTGTTTGGATACGGTAATAATATAAATTGACGTATTTATTATTCTTCTTTTAACTTATCAACGCAGTTTTTTCTTGACCGTTAATTATATGAAGATAAGGTGAATAGTCTTGACCTTTATATACCATTCCAGGGTTGTATTAAAAATCGAACCTGGAATATCCAGTACGGTAGCCAAGCGCGCTAATCACTATACTGCGGAGACCTTAAAAAAACGTTATTTCATACGCTCTTTAAATTCAAAGATTATATTTTTTAAAAACAAAAAAAACGTGATGCAAAATGCGGCAAATGTTAACATTTTCTATAAATTAATTTTCATAAATCAAAATTTTTAAATAAATTATCAAACGTTTCAATCTCCGACGGTTTCGGACCTCTAATATTTATATGGAACAAACATTTTCTTTCTCTCTGTGCCATGTGGATGGTTTTGACGTATACGCGGCGTCGTGCGTTGTTTTAGACTTTTGAGGTTAGTTTTTTTACAATCACCTCAAAAAATAATGTTTTTAATTGGTACCTTTAATTTCAAAATTCAAGTTGTGATGAGATAGCAACGAGTGCATTGCGCGAGTGCGTACTTTTTTGCCGCCGAAGTTTCTTCAATATGTCAAAAATGACAGCTGTAAAAAAACTCGAATATTTTTGATTTTATAAAATAAACACGATTATTATGAATGAAAAGTTCGTAATACTTTATAAATGTTTGCTTCTGATATTCTATATTTAGCAAGCAATTACAATTTTAGTCACTATTTCGACAATTTGACTGAAATTTCGTAATACTGTTTCCGCTGTAATCATATTTTTTTAAATAACGCTTTGTCAGAACAATTATTATTATTTATCATATTTTATTGTGCAAATAAAAAAGATTTGTGTATTTATATTTTATGATCTAGTATGTAGTTTTTAACTAATTTGTACAATATTTTCTGTTTCAAATAGCAATCCAAGCAAACTGCTACTGCTAAACCTGCCTCTAAAAAGGCTACAGCAGCTGCCAACATTGTAGCTGATGCCCCGAAGGTAACATTTTTTTGTTTTAATTTTCGCCTCTGAACTGACTAACTTTTCCCAAGTTTGTCAGCAATCAGGAAAAAATAATGGAGAAACGTGACGGTTTACATTATAGCTGAGTTTATGAATTTTGAAAATAATGCGATTGTACCCTATTTTTGTTAGAAAATTGTTAAGTTAAAAATGTTGAGCCAATTTCTGAGGATTTTAATGCGTGGTCAAATATAAAAACTTACATGTATTTTGCTTGTAATATATTAAATCTGTATGTAATATAATAATAATAAACCCTTATCCGCACCCAATGGTGCATAGGGCACTGCGTTATATAAACGCAGTGTTATCATGATCGTTTTACACATGAAGGAAAGGTGATCAGCCCTCCGCTTCAGGTACCAGTCCATGGTAATATTGAATAAATATTACAGTGAAATAATTACTTATATTTATTTTACCCCCCTTGGGAATCGAACCCGGGACCTCCAGAACGGTAGCCGAGCGTGCTGACCATTACACTACGGAGGCGGACGAAAAATTGTCCCATTATAAGATTTATAATACAATTTAAAGATTGATATGTAATATATCAATCTTTAAATTGTATTATAAATCTTATAATGGGACAATCACAAACATTTAAGAAAATAATTTACATCATTGCAATGTGGCACCTATGCACCACTTTGGTGTGGATAGGGGATTGTTTTTTATTTTTATTTATTTTTTATTTAAGGGTATAACCCGCAAAGCCTCTATTAGAGTCTTTTCTACAGGTAGGATAGTAAGGATAGGGAAGGTAAATGTGAAAAATACATCACAAACACCCAGACGAATTGAAAATAAATCTTTCTTGGATTTATTTTGCAATTGGCGGGAATCGAACCCGCAATGCCAGTTTCGCAGCCAAGCATTTACCCAACTGCGCCACGGCGCCTGTGGATAGAAGAAGAATCTCACGTACACCACAAATATCATTGGTTGGCACTAAATGAAAGTCAAATATTGTCCACAGCAGGCAAGCGGTGGAGTGGATGACATATTAGTGAAGATATCACAGCAAGGAGACAAGGTTCGACTACTCAAAGAGCAAAAGGCAGATAAAGCTGCAGTAACAGCGGAGGTATTGTTCATTTCTCTGTATCCTTGTTTATTTTAGTATGAAAAACATTTAACCTTTCCGGGAGTATGTCCTTAAGTAAATGAATGTCAGTGCGAATTTTCCTCAAAGGAGAATCGATGTTAATGAACGTCAAAGTCTATTTGTCATTTTTTATGGTGTGATTTGTATGGTAATGACATCTGTGGATATTTGTATTTAACTATGTCATAAAAAAACTTAGAGATGGTGAGCTTTATTTTTAAAAAAAATACATGTTTTATTAAAAAAATATTGTACTCTTGGAAAGGTTAGACTTTTAAAAACATTTAAACTCTAAATCAAATAAAACTATTTCCATATACATAATTTATATTTGAAGCACTAACTTTGTGATTTTCCATTTTATAATTAAAATGTAACTTTGTTTTAAAATCACTATAAATATTTTATTATAACTTAATTATAATGTCTACTGGTTTCGAAGCTAACCGCTTCTTTATCAAGACTGATTAATACTAATCAGTCTTGATAAGTTATAATAAAATATTTACAGTGATTTTAAAACAAAGTTACATTTTAATTTTAAAAACTATTTCTCTTCTTTCACATGTTAATAATTACACTTTCCTCGTTCAGGATAAATTATCAAATACAAAGTGAATAAATAAAATAAAATAAAACAAATAAAAAAATTCTTGTCCTGGGGGACTTTGAATTATAAAAATACGGGTATTACAGAATAAGTTTTCCTTCTTTTACTTTCTATCAACGAAATTGCTCTATGACCAATTCAATATAACCGTACTTAACGAGGTACTGTTCGCGTGCTGGAGGTCCCGGGTTCGATTCCCAGGGGCGGAGACAAATAAATATTAGTGATTTGCATTATAATATTTATTTGATATTACCCTGGACTGGTGCCTGAAGCGGAGGGCTGATCACCTTTCCTTTGTGTGTTAAAGATCAAGGTAATACTCCGTTTATATGATGCAGTGCCCTATGCACCATTGGGTGTGGAAAAAGGTTTTAAAGAAGTACTTTACGAGGACTACTTGTACAGGTACAGTAATCTCTTATATTGTTTGAATGTCTTTTCTAGGTACAAACTTTGCTCGCGTTAAAAGCAGAGTACAAGAAGGTCTCCGGCACCGACTGGACTCCGAACGCCAAGCCTTCGGCCGCCGTACTTCCTGTAGCCGTTCAGCCAGCCCCTGCGGGCGGTAACTCTACTGCAAGCTCACTCCTCGACAAGATCTCCCAACAGGGAGAAAAAATTCGACAGCTTAAGCAGGAGAAAGCTGACAAGAAGTCTATTGAACCGGAGGTTTGTAATACATATTTTAATAATAATTATCTACTTAGACCTAATCTGCATCCGATGGTGCATAGAATACCACATCAGATAAACTCATTATGATTACTTTTAACAGTATATTTTTTTTATGAAACAAATAATACAACATAAAACAAGCTGAACTACATAGTTTAATATTCATTTTGTTTATTTATTTAAACTTCACGTACAGAAAACAGATAAGTACGTTGGGGGGCTTATTGATAAAAAGCAATATCTTCTAACCAACCATAATTCAATAATATTTATTTAAATTACCTTTAACTGGTCCCTGAAGCACAGGAGTGATCACCTTGTCTTCATGTAAGTAACAATCAAGATAACACTGCGTCAATACGATGCAGTGACCCATGCACCATTGGGTGCAGATAAGGGTTAGAAGAAGAAGACGTAAATTAAGTGGGAAAGAAATGTTAAATACTATTAATTAAGAAGGGGAAAAGAGAGCAGCAGCCATGGCTAGGGCGCTTGAAGTTGCATACTATATAATGTCTTATAAATGTAATGATCCTACCGAATGTCTAACAAAATAAAATATGCTCTGAATGAATGTCAGTGGCGAGCCATACATATAAAGCAATTACTTGCAGATTAAACTTAATTCAATCTTAATTTATTTTATAGGTAAAAGTTCTCATTTCCCTCAAAGCTGATTACAAGAAACTGACTGGTATTGATTGGACTCCTGGTACTCAAGCACCCGCTGCTAAAAAAGAATTAGCCCAGAAGCAATCCAGTCCAGCTCAGCCCTCAGCCACTGGTGCCGGAGACAGCATCTTAGAAAAGATCGTCCGACAAGGAGACAAAATCAGAGAACTTAAAGAGAAGAAATCAGATAAGAAGACACTGATCGATCCTGAGGTTAGTTGACTTGAATAAGTCTTCATTTTTTTGTTCATCCATTTTTGCTCCTTAGGTATAGTAAATCGCCTTTTCCTGGCTAACATTATAAATTCTAGTTAGGTAAATATCGTTTTGTATAATAAATGTACTCAAATAAACATGTGATTATACACTTTCAATGTGTACAACTTTTTCCAGGTCACGTGTATATTTACTTTCAGCAGATTTACTTAATCAAAACAGTCTAACTGGTATTTAAAATATTTTTTTCGGGAATAAGTGGATATAACAAACACTGTCCAAAACAACTCTGGCTCACAGCATTGAAGAAATTTTGCCTTATTTACTTATTAAATGACTCACCATAAACTAATGTTGCATACCCTAACTACCACTTCATCAACAAAGGTATATTAAAGGAAGTAAATGTCGATTTCCTAGGTTCAAATCTTGCTCTCCTTGAAAGCGGAATACAAGCAGGCGACCGGCGTGGACTGGACTCCCTCTACCAAGCCTTCCTCTGCTGCAAAGCCACCACCTGCGACCATGTCGACTCCCGCTGTGGGCGGAGAGGCTGATGGCATCCTGCAAAAGATTGCCCAGCAGGGTGACAAGATAAGGCAACTAAAGGGAGAGAAAGCAGACAAGAAAACTCTTGATCCAGAGGTTTGTATTTTGTTGCCTTATGTAAAATTCGTCATAATAAATTTGGATAATTTATATAGCGCAAAATACTACCTCAAGGGTGCTTATATGTTCATATAAATATTCAATATCAGTTATGGGCATAACTTCATTTTGGGGACCTATCCGACATCCGTGATAGTTCATAAGGAACTATCAAGAGAGCTGGTATCATACATGATAAAAATAGTGAAGGACATTAGTACCAAAAACCAAACTAAGACAAAAATGCCAAACCCTCTTCTAGTGGAACAGAAGGTCTGTTAGATTATGCGCAAAATTAAGGATATTAAGAGCCAATTATAATTTAATCTGCCCCCGTAGTGTAATTCTTAGGGTATTTAGCTACCAAGCTGGAGGTCCCGGGCGCAATTCTCAGGCGGGTCAAAATAAATATCAGTGTTTTATCACTCTAATTCTTGTTTTTATTTAACCTTGGACTGAATCTGTAGCACAGGACTGATCACCTTGCCTTCATATAATTAAAATCAACTTAACATTACATCAATTTGATGCAGTACCCTATTTCACAATTGGGGATGGATAGAGGTCAGCAATAGTAATAATGAAATTGATTTGTTTTGCCTAAAAAGTCCCACAAGTGTTCAGCAAAGGTTAGAAACAGGATAGATATTTTTGACATACAATTTGTAAGTTTTAAATCGCTGATTTGATAGTTGAACGGAAATAGACAAAACACATATCTACCTGTAAAAATAATTTCAGTGTGTTTATTTCTGTCTCAACATTGCCTTAGGTATATGTACATCATACCGTAAATGTTATTTATTTATAGGTCTGAAAAGTTTCACATCATTTACAATTTATGTTTTATTACACCTTACAGATTCAATCACTTCTTGCACTAAAGGCCGAGTACAAAAAGGTTGCTGGAGTAGAATGGACTCCCAATACTAAACCAGCTGCTGGTGCACCCAATATTAAACCAACTGCTGCCCCCACTAAAGGTATAAGGTCCTTAATAAAATTATTTATTCTGTGGTTTTTTAAAAATCTTGAATGAAACACTGAATACAGTTTTTTATAACAAAAAAATAAATCATTCAGAAAATTACTCAGTACATATAGGCCTCAAATTCATTGAATCTGAATCTTTTCGCTTTCCACTGTCAATATATTGATGTTAGAACTGTATTTCTTAATCTAGGAGGCATTGGCGTGGACAACAAATGAAGTTAGCTGCAATATAGCAATTTCCCAGAGTTGCCACTTTGATGATAATTTAATTTTTAGTATGGTGACATTTTCTGTCTACTTGATTTATTTTTGTGTGGAGCGGATAGGAGCCAAATTTATTAATGGATAATATTTAGTTTTAAATTGAAAATACATAATGATGTATGCAGTTCTCAATTGCAGAGCTACTTTCTTTTTCTTGTTTGTAATTTTTCTTTTATTGAAAGAACATTCTTTTTTTAGTGCCGTCTAAACCCCTCAATGATGCACCCGCTGTAGCTCAATCCCCCGAAGCGGCGTCACTTACGGTCAAAATTAACGACCAAGGAAATGTAGTCAGAGACCTCAAGGGAAACAAAGCTAAGAAGGTGAGTGGGTACAAATTGAATAAATACTTGAAATATTGAATCCAGTACTTTTATCTCCTGACAGGTAGGATTGTATACCTGGAAATTGGATCTGATTGTAGTAAGTGTTGTGGACTTTGGGTCCGAGGTCCTTCTTCTTCTTCGTGTGCCTTGTTAGGTCCCCCCAATGTTGGCGATCACTATGGCAAACGCTTTTCAATTCAATTCAATTTATTTATTTATAATTAACATACACATTAAGAACTTAAAATTTAAAGCGTATACATTAAAATACTTTAAAATCGAAAATATGCAAGAATTGCCAAAGGTGTAGAAGAATTGAATTGTAGAAGAAAAGAATCTGTTCCATGTGTCTGAAGGAACACTCCTTCAGACACATGGAACAGATCAATATCCAATGAGATATTGTTCAACATAGCGGTAGCTCTTCCTACAGGCATAAACATCGGCAGGTTGGTCCGGTGTATAGAATTGTGAAACAATCTATGACGACGCTGTCTTAGGTAACTATCGGGAACATACAGATCAATGCTCCGGATAATTTCAGGATCCGTGTCCTGGATACAGGATTTGCGGTCCTGCGTCCGGAACAACTCCTCCACTCCTCTCATATGGTACAGTCGCGAATGTTGCAAAGCCACGATGTTCGCTTTCTGCCAGGTCCTCGGCGTCCTTCTATTTTTCCCATCATTATAATTTGCAGAATGTAATATTTTTCTGCACGAAATACGTGACCAAGATACAAAATCTTCCCAACCTTGATATTGGACAAGAGTTCTCTGAGTGATCCAGCTCTTCTGAGAATATCTTCATTTGTAACCCTATCCACCCAGGGAATATGAAGCATTCTGCGGTGAAGCCACATTTCAAATGCTTCAATCCGATTCATCGTATTCACCTTTACGGTCCGAGGTCCAGGGTTTATTATCCCACCCTATCATATTGATGCATTCAATCATATTTTCTGATTCAATGCATTTAATATTATTTATAGAATCTAGAAATTAGAGCAGCCAAGTTAAACATATTGTTTAATATTCCAGGAGGACGTAGATGCAGCGGTGAAGTTGTTACTGGAGCTGAAGGCCGAGTACAAGAAGGTGACGGGGACAGATTTCCCGGTAGCTGGAAAGGGGGCGCGGGCCCCTGCCACTCCAGCCCCCAAGAAAGAGAAAACTCCACCTGCTGCAGCTCAGAAGGAGAAAAAGCCAGCGGTAAGTAACTGTGTATTTTTGTAATAAAAGTTCTATTCATTTTCATATCCCTAGCGTATAGCAGAAGTGTCATTCACCCTCAACTCGTTCACTTATGTCATCTTTATCCATCAAATACATTCTATTCCCAGGACACCTAGCCTACATATATTTTTATTTATTAATAAATACACTAATTAACTCCGTAAGAATCAATAAATTCACAAATTTGCATGTGAGTGCAAGAATTCACTCTTAATTACCGGGATATATGTATTTGTTTGCAATATTGATGTTTTATTTGTCTGAAGGTGCCCAAGGATGACCAGTCCGGTGTGAAAAAGGTGACCAGGCTGGGGTTGGAAGCCTCCAAGGAGACGGACTTGTCGGACTGGTACTCGCAGGTCATCACCAAGGGGGAGATGATCGAGTACTACGACGTGTCGGGCTGCTACATCCTGCGTCCTTGGTCCTACTCCATCTGGGACTGCATCCGCGAGTACATCTCCAAGGAGATCAAGGCCATGGGGGTCAAGGATTGCTACTTCCCTATATTTGTTTCTAAGGTGAGCTTTAAGAAATTAATCTGGCCTTATATCTAATTTAAACTCGGGTCTCAGGCTCTTTGTTTCAATTTAAAGATAAAATGTTGATTATTGTAATTTGTTTATGATCACTTAAAATTTATAATCCCATTATTGAAACAAATAGAAGGCGATAGATGACATATCTTCTTAGGTCTTGTTTATCTTATGACACTAGCCGGAATTTATAACTATCGAAAATAAAGAGTAACCATAATATATAGTCAAAAACAATGAAACATATCAAAAGCAAACAAATACTTTTGTAAAAACTACAATTTGCCGTGCTTTTTTAACCTTCCTCACGTTTTTAAAAATTGTGCACGCTCTAAAGAGGGGTATTTGAAAGATCGCAGCGGTATTCATAGAAAAATTACATGTAATGATTTCGCGACTAAAGATTTGCAATCACTAGCGTGTTCAAAGATCGGCTGCGCATGATTGATCGGATGAATACAGTTTGCAACATCTGTCACACTTCCACAAAGTTGAGTCAGTAATTAGAATGAAATAAGTTAAATGTGTCTGTTATTCATAAAATTTATTGTCTGCATCCATAGTGTAATTAATGGTCAGTGCGCTTGGCTACCGTACTGGGGGTCCCGGGTTTGATTCTTAGGGTGGGATCAAATAAATATAAGTGATTTTTTCAATATTTATTCAATCTTATCCTGGACTGGTACCTGAAGTGGAGGGCTGATCACCTTTCCTTCATGTGTTAACAATGAAGATAACACTGCTTTTATATGATGCAGTGCCCTATGCACCATTGGGTGCGGATGAGGGTTTGAAGAAGAATTATTCATAAATAACCCATAATGACACGGACCGTTCGACCATTGGATCGATACTTCACAGACAAAAAATTCACTCCCAACCAATCAGCCAACATTTCTACACTATTAGAACCCTGCTAATAAAGCTTAGTCTCTTTATTGGAGAGAATTAATTAAACAGCACAATTCATTTTAAGATTGGAAAGTAGAAATGTCTAGAAAAGAATTAAATTATACAAAAACTCTTGTAACTATATCAAATAAATAAATAAAATAATAAATATGCATACATTTATAATATTTATGCATATGTTCACATCTAGTCGGCCTTGGAGCGAGAGAAGACACACATAGCGGACTTCGCCCCTGAAGTGGCGTGGGTGACTCGCAGCGGGGAGAGCGAGTTGGCGGAGCACATCGCCATCCGGCCCACCTCGGAGACTGTCATGTACCCGGCCTACGCCAAGTGGATCCAGTCCTACCGGGACCTGCCACTCCGACTCAACCAGTGGAACAATGTTGTGGTACGGAACATTACCCATCCTCGTTTCATGTGTATATTTTCATTCCGATTGTATTGGTCTCGCTCATCAACAAAATCTAAAAGAACTTATTAATTTATTCATGCATAAAGTATTCCACATAGTTAAAATGTAAATATTGTTAAGGTGCAATATCGCGCACTCCTTTCAAGAACGTCATAAATCAAAATACTTGATTTTTCAGGAGAACGTTTTCAAAGTTTAAAAATATAATATAATGTATTAAAAATAAATATCAAGCCACTTTTTAAAATTTTTACTGTGCAACAGATCTTTTTAGATAAAATCTGAAGGTTTTTTCTCCATTTGAAAAATATTTAGTATATTTAAAAAAAATAACTAAACATTACATTTTATTCAAAATGCAAAAACAACACTTTCTGCCCTGTAGCGGGTAAATATTAAGTTTAAAATATTCCTCTTTTGCTGGGATATTTTCTGTACATTTTCTGGGCATTCCGAAAACACGCACAACTGAAAATTGACGATTTTCGATTTATGACGTTCTTGAAAGGAGTGAGCGATATATGTACAAGATTTGTAAAACATATTGAGTTAACTGTGAATTTTTACATTTTACTTCAAATATTTAGTAATTTTTGACATAATGGAAAACGATACAGGACTCCAAATGATGTCCAAATGCCGAATTTCATAGTATGTACTAACCTCAAAAGATGTGTAAGAAATCTATGTAAAAATCCATAGAAATCATCCCATTTTAGAAGGGGATAGTGATGAGTTACCTTAAAAGCTCATTAATTCTAAATTGGCATGTTAATATAATTAAAAATGCGCAAATTAAAAATAAAAAAACATTTACACACTGATGCTACGTTTCAAAGGTAATTTGTATTTTTTGTTAATAAAATCAGTAGTTTAAATGAGTTTCAGAATTTAAAAAAAAAATACTTCAGATTATTACATGCATTTTTTTTTGTTTAAGTATATTTTTTAAATCTTCAGTTATTTTTTTGAGGTTAGATTTCTTATCATGCCATTGTTTACTTAATGAAAAAAAAAGTATTGTGTACATATAGAAGATAAAAGAGTTAAATCAATAATGATGGGATGTGTTTCCAGAGATGGGAGTTCCAGCACCCACAGCCATTCCTTCGCAGCAGAGAGTTCCTGTGGCAGGAGGGACACACGGCCTTCGCTACCAAAGAACCTGCAGACCAAGAAGTGCTCGACATACTGGGTAAACTAATTCATATATTATTCTCAATATTTTTAATATTTAAAGCCATTTTTACTTCTATATTTTTTTACAAAAATGTTAGTAATATTAGTATATAACCACTCAACGAAATTTTTAAGTCTACCGGTTTTGAGGCGTACCCATCTCTTCATCAGGACAATCACTAAAACAGCATGCAGACGGGTAGTATTGTTTGCATACTGTTGTAGTGATTGTCCTGACGAAGAGATGGGTACGCCTCAAAACCGGGAGACATAAAAATCTCGGCAAGTGGTTTTATACTAATATTACTAACATTTTTGTAAAAAAATATGACAATATACTATGTAATTGAACATAAACACTTTGAAAGTATCTTATAATACCATCACTATATTATACCACCATACTAAACAGAGACTAGGGTTCACTATTGCCGCATTTGCTGCTTATTAGTCTCTAGATCTGTTCTTAAGTTTGGCCAGTTTAACCAAAGCCTATATTTTTTTTTTGACTAAGCGGATCCTCACCCTCTGTATCCTACCCTCATCATTACCCATTTCTCTGTACCCCAAGTGCTATTTTCTTTTACCAAATGCATATTCTCTTTATGGGGATGATTTTTATTGTATCTAATCCAATTATCGAATTACAATATATACTATTTACTTAAATTAAATGGAAAAGATTACTAAAAGCGTCATTTGACATTTGACAGATATTTTTGATGAGTTGCTAGTTTTCAGCTATGTTCAAAATCTGTGTCACCACATTTGGCTACCATACTGGGGGTCCCGAGTTCGATCTCCATAGGGGTCAAAATAATGCGATTTTTCACTCTAATTATTTAATATTACCGTTAACTGGTACTTTAAGTATAAGACTCATCACCTTGCCTTTATAAAATAAATTATAAAATTAATATCGCATCAATTTAATGCAGTACCCTATGCACCATTGGTTGCGGATATGGGTCAGTAGTAGAAGTAAAAAAAATTAAATACATTTTTAAAATGCACCTAAATGGGATATAACATTAATCCGCAATGATTCACAGGCTACTTTCTTTTCTTTTACAGATTTGTATTCTAGGGTGTACACAGACCTCTTGGCCATTCCCGTAGTAAAAGGTCGCAAGACTGAAAAGGAGAAATTCGCCGGAGGAGATTACACCACAACTGTGGAGGCCTTTGTTTCCGCCAGCGGAAGAGGGATTCAGGTCAGTAATATAACCACACGAGGAATTGCCAGACGGAATGAGGAATTTTCGACGTTATATCCCGGAATGTGATTAAGACTCACCCAAAAGTGCTCTTAGGGACAGGCTATGGCCCTGGCTATGCTACTTCAGTTCCCGCGCCTACCTATCCTGCACCAATCTTCCTACACATTCACTTTTTCCTATTTCAGCCTCTAGGTCTCTTTCCTTGGAGCACCGATCGTGATTTTCACCCAACATTATTTCTGTGTTCTGGCCCCAGTTGGCTTTAGGACTTTCAGAATCTTACTATCGTTTTTAAAATAGGTAATATAATTGTCAATTGCATATTTTTATGAATGTGAAAAATAAAATGATTACAGGGAGCAACTAGCCACCATTTGGGACAGAACTTTGCCAAGATGTTTGAAATTGTGTATGAAGATCCCGATACACAGGAAAAGAAATACATCTACCAGAATTCTTGGGGATTGACAACTCGCACAATAGGTGATTATAATTTATTTAGTTGTTAAATTACATCTCAGGTGCCTATTTTTTTTTTATAAATGCGGAATGTGAGTTGGAAAAAAGTAAAAAAAAAAATATTTTCTTAACAGCGCTTGGATAGAGTAAAAATATATTTGCAATAATATGATCTTACAACAAAAGGGAACAATGGGTCTGTTTTGTAAATAATTGGCAAATAATTTTCAACATAATGAACATCAGTAAAAAAAATCTATCCTTATAGTTTATATTTGAAGCACTAACTTTGTGATTTTCCATTTTATAATTAAAATGTAACTTTGTTTTAAAATCACCAAAAAGTGTTTTTAATTATAAATCTATCCTTGTTTTATCACGCTACCTTAACCTGTCATTGTGTTATCAATTTTTATTTAGAAAAAACTAAAAACCGATGTTTTTAGAAAAAAATTCAATTACGTCAAATGTTACCTGGGTTTAAGAAAGTTAAGATGCTATTTTATGTGTGTAGGGCCATAAGATTTATTGGTTTTTGTCCAGGCGTAATGATCATGGTCCACGGAGACAACCAGGGCCTGGTACTGCCCCCGCGCGTGGCCGCCCTGCAGGCCGTGCTGGTGCCGTGCGGGCTGACGGCCTCCACCAGCCCAGAGCAGCGCGCGGCCCTGCTGGCCAGCTGCCGCCTGCTGGAGGAGGCGCTGGCCGCCGCGGGCGTGCGCACGCAGGGTGACTACAGAGACAACTACTCGCCTGGATGGAAGTTCAATCACTGGGAACTTAAGGTGGAATTTGTCTTTTTATATATATATATATATATATATATATATATATATATATATATATATATATATATATATATATATATATATATATATATATATATATATATATATATATATATATATATATATATATATATATCTTCTTCTTCTTCAAACCCTTATCCGCACCCCAATGGTGCATAGGGCACTGCATGATATAATCAGATCTTGATCGCCCTCCGCTTCAGGTACCAATCCAGGGTAATATTCTATATATGTACTGAATTTTTTTTTAACTCACCTTTTAACTTACCTTTCAATAACTCTTCAAAATCACATTTATTTCAAATAAAAACTTATTTAAAAAATATACAAATTGTAATTTCAAGCAAGAAATTCAATTACGTCAAATGTTACATTGGACTTATGACTTTTTTCACTGACACACAAACATGGGCGCCTGCAGAAAATTTTCTAGAGGGAGGCAAAATATTCTTAGTAATGTTTTAATATAGTTTTAATTTACTGTAACGTATTTGTATGGTGAACGAACGGACAGGACACTGTAGTAATGAAGGACATACTGTAGCAACATTTTTTTTTATTTACACATAAATAAAAAATTTTTTTTTTTACTATTTTCAATCAATCCAGGGGGGGGGAGATCTTAAAAGAAATACTAAAACTTTTGTATGCAAGTGCCCCGTCGGCGACCATGCATACAAAACTTTTAGTATTTCTTTTAAGGGATAGTTTTCAGTTGTTTGCGAGTACTTCCAATTCAGTAAGTGACCGTCTGCGCTAGAAGCCGCGCATGTGGATTGTGTGCATTTTTTTTTAGAATACATATTGGAATTTTTTTTAGAATATCTTTTGAAAAAATATTCTCATAATTTATTATTAACTTACCTTTCAATAACTCTTTTCTTTTCAAATTGTATATTTATTTGAAAGAAATAGTTGTTTTTTCAGTACAAAATGGAATTTTAAGCAAAAAATTTAACTACGTCAAATGTTACCTGGGGTCAAAGAAAATTAAGTTTGCTATTTATCATATTTTGTGTCTTGATTATATTGATGAAATTTGAAGAAGAAGAAAAAAAGTTTTATAAATAATGACTCCAATAATGCCTTGATGAGCATCTAGAGATTTTTCCTTAACTTTTTTCCACTTCCAAAGAGGCACTGCATCCGGTTGATGTAGTTTTAGCACTATTTTTTCTGCAGTTGATAATGTATATATCTCATAGTGCTAAGAGCATGTGATCAAATAAAGTTGTTACTCAAAAATGTAATAATTTGTTTTAGGGAGTGCCTATCCGCATTGAACTGGGACCCAAGGACATGGCACAAGAACAGCTGGTCGCTGTAAGAAGAGATACTGGAGCTAAGATCACTCTACAGAGGGCTACTGCAGTACAAGACATTGTCAAGTTGCTCGAGACCATACACTCCGACATGTTGGCTAAGTGAGTTTCGGCATTTATTTTGGGTTTTGAAGTAAAATAAACCAGGAATTGCTTCCCTTTTGTTAGTAAATTGAGTTTGTAGTTTCATCAAGAAATATGAGTACATTTATAGATGGATCTGCAGTTTATTGCAATATAAAAAAGATAATCTTTAGCTTTATTCACCATATTTTTTACAGATATTTGCTCTTTCCTTTCAAAACCTTTTTTCAGGTCAATGTATTTGTTTTGATCTACTAAAACAAAACTATTTTTAACTAATGATGTTTACAATTCTGGAAAAAGTCAATATGTATATGTTTTATTTTTAAAGCCTTAATCTGCAGGCTGAATTATTTGTTTTTAATTTAATTTTTACTTAGTAAATACCTATGATGTGGAAAGCATTAAAACATGTCACAATAGATTTTAAGAAATATGTAGTGGTATTTACTAAGTAAAACTTCAATTAAATTGGATAGATTTTACTACAAAGTGACTGCCGCGTCAATAAATAGATTTTTCTGTTAAATTTTCAATTTTTTTTTTATAAAAATTTTCCCTTTTGTGAATGGGTTAAAACTAAAATTATTAGAAATAGGTTTCACAGGTGCTGTTTCTTAAGGCCTAAATACGTTGAACACAATTTATTTTTACCTTAAAACTTAATCTAACTCTTCAAGGAGTACAACGATGCAAAGGTTTTGTTTAGATGTAATATTAAATAGTTGACTAAAAAATAATGGTTGTTGTATTTTTGTCCACTTAGAGCCACAGCGGAGCGAGATGCTCACATGATCTTGGTAGACAGCTGGGAGGAGTTCAACCGAGTGCTGGACAACAAGAACATGATCCTGGCTCCGTACTGCGGCAGGGAATCTTGTGAAGATGCCATCAAGAAGGAAAGTGCCAGGTAATAAATAAACTGCTCTTAAATACACTTTTTTTCACTCTAATATTTATTCAATATTACCCTGAACTGGTACCTTAAGCGGTACTGCGTTGCAAGGTAACTGCGTTTATATGATGCAGTGCCATTTGCACCACTGGGGTACGGATAAGGGTTTGAAGAAGAAGAAAATGCAGGTTTTATGAGTTTAAAAAAACATACTAATTTACATAATTCATCTAAAGTTAAAGCTGTTATTAACAAATTGGATTTATTTACCATGTAAAATGACCACTACTACTACTACCATCACGCCGTTTCACCGCAGGGGTAGGCAGAAAGTCTTGACATACACTCCTCGCCTCCTTCACATCCATACATCTAGTCATACATGCCCTCCGATTACGCAGACTTTTGACACCACCAGATTTTATGTTCTGATTGATCTGATCGTGCCAAGTCTTTTTCGGTCGTCCTAGTTTTGTTTTCCCGCTCATATTTGCCATATATATGTTCTAAGTCATTCTCTTGACACATGTCCATACCACCGTAAAGAACTCTTCCTAGTCTTTTCAATTATTCCTTGTTCATTCTTACATTCCTTCGTTTTTAATTCTGTCATACTATGATTTTCCACACATTCGTCTGAGGGAGCGCATTTCAACAGCGTTCACTCTGCTTTCGTCCTTCCTTTGCCAGTTCCATGTTTCGCTTCCATACATTAGTGTAAAATGACCAGTTTTTCAAATAAGAATTGTTAAACTATTTTCATATTTATCTTCTCATTTTATATTTTTCTCTACTTTTCTATCAGAACCGAAGTGGATACTGAGAACAGCGATGCGGCGAAGTTACCCGCTATGGGAGCCAAGGCTCTCTGCATCCCCTTCCAGCAGCCAAGAGCCCTCGTCATGCAAGACAAGTGCGTCCACCCCGCCTGCTCTGAAAAGCCCCGCTTCTTCACTCTGTTTGGACGAAGCTACTGAACTAATTACAGCGCATTACTTCATTGATATTTTTAACAAATAATTGTATTCTTACAATATATATATAAATATTTAAATTCAATACTATTTTCAGGTAAGCCTAAGTGGCTTGCGTTTGAATCTTGGTTGAAAGTTGTGGCTGAGTGGGGGGTCGAACTTAGAGCTTCTGACTCAAAGACTGCGACACTTACCACGGGACCACAACTCGACTATACTTTATTTATATTTTAACTTTGCCAATATACGAAAGCTAATTTATTATTATATTATTCTCTCATTTCTGTTAAGTATACAAAAAAAACTCTTTTAGAGATCAGATGCATTTTTAATTTTTTTTTATTTAATTTAAATATCATCCGCACATAATTAACATTGGCTATCTATTGATAATTTTCAAATAATGTCTCTGTTAAAATATTTGTTGGTTTATATATGAACTTAATGCACATTTGCAACATCATCATCATTTGTAATATTTTTTTTTATTTACTGGATTACCGAATATTTTTATACTAAAACAGAAAATAATAAAGTGATTTAAAATATTTTGCATTTTATTTTTACATATTGTCTCCTTTGTATGTATTTTACAAAAATTACTTAACCTTTCCAGTTGAGTTTTAAAATAATAAAAGAAGAAAATAAAAAATGTTTTATTTACAAGTCTGCAAATCTAGCTTTGAGAGTTTAATCCGACTGAGGCGAATACTGGGTATAAGATGGTATGACTTTGTCAGGAATAAGGATGTGTGGAGAAGAACGCAGTATCCCCTTATATCGGGAGTCCTTAACCTTCCCCTCCCGACTTTAAAAATGAGAATATCAATATAAATTATAATAGATACGGGCTCAGAATTTTTATATTCCTCCGTAATACTTTTACGTCTTACTTAAAAGTAGAGGTGTTCTTAGTATATCAGTCACAGGTACAAATACTATGCTACGTCAAGATATCATTATATCATGATACTTGTATGGAGCTGTAATACGTACAATATACTAGCCACTAGCCACTAGTCTAATCTCACAAATCTGTTCAAACCAATATAACCAGCGATAACATTGTCACTCATAAAACATAAAACTAATTTTAGCTTATCAATGACTTGCGGTCAGTCGTTTTGCATTGTATATTGATACAAATGATGAAAATTAAATTATTATTTACAAATGATGAAAAGAAACAAATATACATGAAGATGTCAGTCATGGTGTGTTAAATATCGCTCGGCTCAGGACTCAGCGGGCTGGGAAATACGCGGAGATACGAAGTATCACAGATATTCTGATATTAAATAATTTAGCGTATCGCGTACCGCGGCGGCGCTAAGTACGAGATACGAGAAGCAGACTAGTATCTGGTAACAGGTAGCGTATCCTAGTATCTTAATATGGGGATATCGGTAGTAGCGATATCGCTAAGTAGCAGTCTAAACACACCACTACTTAAAAGTATTATAAAATGAAGTTATTCATTTGCAGTGATGGAAATAAATAAATTGTAAAAAAAATCGGGATAGAATCACCAATACACAAACGTTTCTTAGAATATGCGTACGTGCAAGTACAAGTAGATATGTGTAGCTAATGAATTAAATTGTAATATTTTTGTAGCTTTATTAAAAAACAAAGATTAATCCACTTTTTTGTAGAGTATTTGTTTAACATTTATAAAAAAAAAATTAAAATAAATATTTTATTAAAAAAAAATTTGGGTAAACCAAATGTGTCCACCTCTGTCATCACACTAGGCTACCGTACTGGAGGTAACGGGTTCGATTCCCAGGGGGGTTCAAAATAAATATAAGTGTTTTTTTTTCACGTAAATATTTATTCAATATTACCGTGGACTGGTACCTGAAGCGGAGGGCTGATTACCTTGCATTTATGTGTTAATGATCAAGATAACACTGCGTTTATAGGATGCACTGCCGTATGCACCATTGGGATGGGAATAAGGGTTTGAAGAATATATACATATATATATATATATATATATATATATATATATATATATATATGTGTATATATATATATATATATATATATATATATATATATATATATATATATATATATATATATATATATATAAATATATGTGTTATATATATAAATATATATATATATATATATATATATATATATATATATATATATATATATATATATATATATATATATATATATATATATATATATATATTTATATATATATATATATATATATATATATATATATATATATATATATATATATATATATATATATATATATATATATATATATATATATATATCATTTCCCTTTTTTCTTTGCCTTCCTCATTATCATCAATTTATGTTTTTTTTAATGTTCAAGCACTACCTTCCCTCTGATTGCAAACAGCTATATATATATGGTATCAAACGTTTTGACCAATATCACTAGCCTATTTTTGGTTGGTTGGAAGATATTGCTTTTTAGCAATAAGCCCGCCAATCAACTTATTTATTTTCTGTACATGAATTTTAAATAAATAAATAAAATACAAGAAAAAATACAATGTGTAAAATCTGTTTAAATAACATTATGACTTTGATAAAGAGCAATTAAGATAATCTTTATCTAATATTTTAGCACGTGTTCCAATTATTAAGATTATTATTGATAAACAGTACATAAAAAGATACTTGCATTAAAACTTAGCAGAGGTGAATTTTTTATTCCAAACAATTACTTAATCAAACTATTTATTTATTTCATGCTTACTATTCATTGTAAACAATGTTTATTTTAAAAAAAATACGCAATTTTCTTTTTTAATAAACATGCGAAAAAACATCATGCAGATTTTTTGTGAAAAACAAAAATTATAGCAAGTCCAGAAATTAATTATTATATCTCATTTTGAAATCATTCGATTTTGTAAATCATATAATAAAACCGGCTATTTCACGAAAGACATTACGCCAGAGATTATATTAGTGCCAAAGTATTACGCTGAGTCTAAAGATCATTCTTACATATTTACACGAGAGAAAACTAAACATTTCAAATTAAGTGGACAGGTAAATACTTACCTCAGGGTCAAATAGGATCCATCCCATCTAATAGCCATTCATTTGAAATGCGTTTCAAATTAAGCTGCGAATATCGCTAAAACGAATTCTGTTTCTTTCCATCTTATGTAGAAAATGTGCTACCTGTCTCTTCTAACACGTTACGATTGTCAAAGTCAAAAACGTCAACCTCGTACTGTCAATGCAAAGAAGTATAGTTTTTTGTCAACATTTTTCCTCCTTTTTCACTATTCTGCAACTTATTTTAAAGCAGAGACTTTAGCACTAGTAAAATTGATACTTAAATGTTAAAATGACCAAGTGAACAGTGGACTTATCGGTGAGTTTCATTCTTTATTTTTGTTTTTAAAATCCCGATGCGCTAAGGTTATTTAGTATAATATATACAATTTAAAGTAAAATACGAGATTTATATCAGGGTTTCTTCTGTTTACATGAAAAAGTAATTGGAAAACTATACATTTATTTGTACTGTGCTCACAGTTTGTAATACGGGTATTTTTTTTTATGTGGTAACTGGAATTTACAATGATATAAAAATTATCAATATTATTCTTTAAATTAGCAGTACGAGGTAGCAATTATAATAAAATAGAAGTGCGATGTAAAAATATGTGAATAAGGATTCATTGTGTTGGGTTGTGTTCCCGTGGTTAGTGTCGCGGACTCTTAAGTCAGAGTTTCTCGGTTCGAACCTACTCACCACAATTTAATACCTATTAGTAATCATGAGCCGCTTAGGCGCACAGAAATAGTATGAAATTGAAATATTTGTTTAAATAATAAAAACTAAAATATTTATCTTTTAAAAAATAAAAGAATATGCGTCTTAAAATACTATTTGGATAATAATATTCAATAACCTGATTTTAATATTGTTGTTTTTGATTAGCAATGCAATATTCCAATTTAAGGTAAAAAACATAACTAGGTGAATAGTTTTAAATTTACAAAATGATTTTGACTTTCTAAAAATGTATGTTGAAATTTGGGATTTTTTTGCCAATTTATATAAAGGAAATTATGGTTTCTTTGTAGAAACCTATGGAATAGGGATAAAATCAAATAATTGGACAGAAAATAGTTAGTAAATCGCGAATAAATTAGATGTAAACGAGCATTAAAGATAAAATTAAGAATAGTGTGTTTAAATGGTTTGGACATGTGATATAAACAGGTGAGGAAAGAACACTATAATAAATCTATAAGGCGAATCAATGTAGCTGGAAGTAGAAGCAGAAAAAGACTAAGGAAAACTTGTTACTGAAAGCACAATCAAGTTCTTCAAATACTTGAAAGTGGACAGGTTAAGAGAGGGTGCAAATTAAGTCAGTTTAAAAAAAAGTTTAAATAAGTGTTCTATTCCGAAAAATTTGAATAATATTTTATTTAAAAATATTTCTCTTATGTACAAACTTAATCATTTATTAACTATGATTAATAACTTTTAAATATTTATTAAATAATTTATATTTCAAGCACTAACTTTGTGATTTTTCATTTTATAATTAAAATGTAAATTTAAAATCACTATTGTTAGCTTCGAAACCGGTAGACATTTTAATTAAGTTATAATAAAATATTTATAGTTATTTTAAACAAAAGTTACATTACAGTATCTACTCAATGAATTAGGGCCACCCATTATTTTTTTGAATACTCTGAAATCTTTTGGATTATTATATTTATTTTACATAAGTACTTTAAGTTTTCTATTGACATCTAATGTCGTGTAAATTACCTTCAATAATATGTAAAATATACCTGGATTATTTAAGCCTTTACGAAATTTCAAACCCTTTTTCTGAGAAAGGTCCCTAATTAGCACAGGTAGACAGATAGTTGAAAGTTCAAAAAATGGTCCTATCTCATTTATTAGTGAAGTTTCTTGAGTTCTGGTTGTTGTTTTGTTCAGAGAGGTTATATAGTTATCGTGTCTTGTAAAAAAAACTTAATTTTTAATTTTAGTTCATAAAGTATAATTTTTTTTTGTAAACACAAGTGTTTTTTTTGAAAAGGACAAAATGGGAAAAAGTAAAGACATTTCTGAGGAAAAAAAGTCTAGTGTTATAGTGCTACTGAAATCAGGAACACTATCTAATAGAGAAATTTCAAAAAAAGAAAACGTTTCTCGTCAAACAGTGGACAGAATTTCAAAATCAATAAAAAATCAGTCACCCGCCACCAGCAATCGGCGGAAGAACTATCGTAGGATTAGAAAAACAACACCGAGGACTGATCGAAAAATCGTTCAAAGTGCCTTAGAAAACCGTAGTGCATCAGCAAAAACATTAAAAATAAAATTGGAATAAAAGGGTATAAATATATCGGTATCAACACTGAGGCGACGTCTTTACGAAGTAAATCTGAAATGCAGGCGCCCTGTAAAAGTACCAAAATTGACACCACGAATGAAAGCGGATCGATTAAAATGGGCCAGGCTACATCGAAATTACTCGGTAGATGATTGGAAAAAGGTATTTATTTAAATTGAATTTTCAACATATCATTTTAGTAAATTAACTTATATATTTGAATTAAACTTAAATTTTCATTATTTTTCAGGTCATCTTTAGTGATGAGTGCCGGTTAGAAGCCGTGACAGAGAGCCGTCGATTCGTCAGGAGAACACCAATGGAACGTTACAATGAGGCCTGTGTGGTAAAAGTTATCAAACACCCCCCTGCAACAATGATATGGTCATGTATTATTAACAATTTACCTGGGCCGTTGTTTTTCGTGGAAGGAACAATGAACCAAAATTCCTATAAGCAGGTCCTCGAACGAATTTTATTGCCCTTCTACCATACACTCGACCCAACAGAAGGTCCATACACCTTCATGCAGGATGGGGCACCTTGCCACCGGGCTAAATCAATAATAAAATTTTTGTCTAACAAAAATCTGCCTTTGCTCCCCTGGCCTGGAAATTCTCCGGACCTTAATCCTATAGAAAACGTATGGAGCATGTTAAAAAATAAGGTTTGCTCATTTCCAAATCCGACAGTAGACTGTCTAAAAAAAATATTCAAAAAATTTGGTCAGAAGACGAAGAAATAAAAAACATGATAAAACAGTGCATTTTAAGTATGCCAAAAAGAATTGAGGCAGTTATTTCTGCCAAAGGTGGAAATACTAAATACTAACTATATTTATATGAAAATATATGCATAATTTAAGCGTAATAAGTGTTCATGTGTAAATAAAATTCAATGTTGTTTTATTCAAGGTTTTCTCTGAGTTATTCCTGTTTGAATTGAGAAATTGCGCGAAATTCTGCGTGGCCCTAATTCATTGAGTAGATACTGTAGAATTATTTTAAATATTTATTGTAAATGCCCTAGTTAGCACTGCAGACTCATAAATGTGTCCATTATCATTTTATTTATCATTATACGATTGCATAACATTGTAATGTAAATACATTTATATATTAGTACTGTTTTATCTTTTGTTATTGTTTTTATCACACTTGGTACAAATAATATTGGCTATGTCATGCTTGTATAGTGAAACTAGGTTATGGCGTAATTTGAGGAATCGAGATACGCATTGACATTGTGTTGCTTTATAACCAAGTAAATAAGATGCGAAAAAGATGTGATATTCCTACATCTTTTGTAACCAAGTAAATAAGATGCAAAAAAAATGTGGGAATAAAATGGACTCAAAAAATCAATGCTTTGGCGTGATTTTTTTTAAAATCATCATTCATTTGCACGTGTATCAGAAATATTTTTTAAATCATGAAATATTTGTATTCCTATTTTATACACAAATATTTCAATGTCAGACTTTTTTCGTAGGCGTAAACGGTCAATTATTTAAAATAGGAATCAGGTTGTGGTGGAGTGGGGTGGAACCCGGATTATCTAACTTAAAGCCTGCGACTCGTACCATGGGGCTACAACTCGACTCTTTAACTTTTAATTAGTATTTTAACATATTTTTAATAAGGATTTTTAATAATATTTTATTTACTTAAGGGGTGTGCAATCGCGACTGCCCTAGCTATAACTATTATTATCCTCTTCTTACTTGCTATTTTTTGCTTTTATCATTTGTCTCCCATCAGATATATTCCATTCCTAAATCCAAGAATCAGAACCGTGGGAGCAATCACCTTGCCTTAATGTAATTAACGATCAAGTTAACAATGTGTCGATCCAATGCAATATCCTTTGCACCACCTGGGGTTAAAGAAAGATTATTAATATTTCCATTCTAAAAGTAATTGTCTGACAGGTGAAAATCTAAGAACAGTGTACATTAAAATAGTAAAATTAATTTAATGTTAATTTGAACAAATATAATGCTTTTTTGTACTTTTTGGAAATTTCTACAGAAAAAACTAGTTGGTAGACAAATTTACCAGTCAAAAGGTAGCTTTTGACACTGCATTTATATAGACAAAAGTCACACTCCCATGAAATGTATTAACCGCACTTCTCTCTATGTTTTTTTTTTTCCTTTTGTATCTTTTCATAGATTGATTTCATGGTCTTAACCTCAATAGACGGTCAGTTTGCCATATTTGCATATACATAGCAAGAGTTGCTAATCAATATCTTATTGTGATAAAAATTTAAAGAGTAAACATAATTTCTTAGGTTAGTATAACCGAGACCAACTGTATTCTATTTTATTATAGTAGTAAAACGATTATATAAAAAAAACACAATTTATTAGTTAATTTATCAGTTATTAAATATTTGGACACACACATGCCATTGTACAATACATTATAATATATTTTGTGACATTGTGCTTTAGTGCTATTCTATCGACTCTTGTTAGCATACACTTTGACAAACATATCTGTGTAACGTTTCACTTATGAATTCAAATTATGTCAAACAGTAAAGCCGCTTGTGCACTGCACGGAATTTTACCGTCCGGCAGTCCGGTTTTGAAAAATGAAAGCGACTACGACGGTTTAGCGTGATCGAATTTACGCGCAACGTGTTCACGCATCGATCAAGAGCACTGATCCCAAGAAAGATGGACAAAAGTACAAACCAATCCAAGCCAATCATCCGTTTTATATGCTAACTGACGTGCCGGACGGTAAAATTCCGTGTAATTCCGTGTAGTGCACAAATGCCCTATGAGTGAAGCAAAACAAAAAGAAAAAAATGAAAATAAAAAAAATTATTACATTTTATAAGAAATTAAATTTAACTAATTCCTTGACACAGATTGTAAATCTTTAAAGTTAAAAAATATATCTGCCACCTAAAAAAAACTGTTGATTTTTTGTAAATTTATTAAATAGCATATGGATCGTTTTGATGTAATTAAAATACATATAAACTTTTTTCATAAAACTTGATGTAAATACATGTGAATTTTGCGGAACTCCTTATATGTTCCACCTGTAGATTGTTATTTACGTTGCTGCATACATTCGCATACTGGTTTGATTTATTAATGTATATGAATCAGCATAATAAAATAATTTGTATGCTTAAGATTAAAGTTCGAGTGAATACTATTTGAAGCAAGACTTGAATTAGATCACTTTCTACTTGGTTTAGTTTTCACAGTATCGTTTGTTGGTCCTTTATCTTATCTGCAAGTGATTTACTGTCAATGAAAAACATGACATCTAGTTTATTTATTTAATTAATATGGTGTAGTGTAGTGTTGCTCCATTTACAAAAATAACTAAAGTTATTTTGTGGAAATATTATTGTGTGAAACAATAAACATTTAAACATTCCAATTTGTTGTCTCTCTCTGTTTAATGTGTTAAAAAGAACTGTAAATAAAAAGTGGTGTTGTTAATTTTTTTTATTTGTGTTTTGAAGTTGATAAAAATGGAAACTTTGAGAGGAGTTGATTTTGTGAGAGAAATATTTGTAGACTTTTTTGAAATTCACACTCTAGGTAAGACCAAAATTTGAATATATGTATGTGAATCGAAGACAAAATTTTCATAAAACTTTTTAATATGACTTAAGTACAGATTTATTTTTATTTTATATTAAAAAAGAGAACTATTTGTGTTTTTTCTATTATTTACAAAAATACTTCAATTTCATACTATTTCTGTGAGCCTAAGCGGCTCATTATTAGAAATAGGTATCAAATTGTGGTAGAGTGGGTTCGAACCGAGAAACTTTGACTCCGCGAGTCCGCGACACCAACCAAGGGCCCGCACCCTAACACTTAATATGAATAATCCGAAATTTAATATCTAATATGAGTATAAATCTGCATGTACCACTTCATTAGACCATTTGGATTTATTATTATTATTTTTATAATTGAAATGTGTGCCAAGGTTTATTTATAAATTTCTTGATGCTTTTTCTCAGTTTTGTCTTTTGCAATCCTAATGTTGTTTGGGAGAAAAAATATTTAAATGCAAATAATGTTTTTTTCAGTATATTACTTTATTGACACAAAATCATTCAATGTATAGTACAATGGCATACTGTTAAGGGATCTATCCACACTCGAATATATACAATGACTCAATAACAATATTCTCAAATGGTTGCGAGTACGATAAACATAGTTTATGTTTGGGGATCATAGCTTCCAATACTAATTGAAAGCAAGAAATGTCAACACACACAGGAAGAGGTATTGCAAAGTAAATCGTCATATTTGCAATGTTAAAATCCAAATTTGTATGGCAAATCGTGAGCATGCTGAGAAAAAGTTCCAAACATGTTTGATGGACGACAAATTTAATTTTTAACTACAAAACAGCTTACTCCTTTAGCTATGTAGCGAAAATAACTTTGACTTTTGTTTTATTCAGTAACAAAACATGTTTTTTTTTAATTGGCCACTTTTAAGTTTTGATAATATGGATCAACAACCGATTTAAAGTGTCATTAAAGAAATGAAAGTCTAAAAGTAGAATTAAAGTTATCGAATTAAATTAACCCTTTATCTACACTTCGTAGTTAAAGGGTTAAATTCCGTATGGAATCTCATCCCGGGTATAAATTTCCTAGAATAGCACCCCAAGCCTTTCGTACTTTCCATTATGTTACATAAATATTTATATCATGTATTTTTTAAATTTATTATATAAGTAATTTAGTGATTTAGTATGAGAGTGAACCATGTTACCCAACAACGCATTAATCATCTATTTATCAATAATATAAAATAAGTGTTTACATAATGGAATGATGATTACTTTACAAAGTATTAAAGCAATTCATTTTGTATTCTTGACTAGTAGATAATGGGTTTACTGGAGACCTTTAATCTTTCCGTGTGTTTAGTGTCAACATTTTATCTTTTTCTCATTATTCTGTTGACCTTCAAATTATTTACTATGGTAGAATAGTCTGCCTACATAGTGTAGTGGTGAGGCGTTTGGCTGCCGTGCATGAGGTCCTAGATTCGATTCCGGGGGAGAGGGAATCGTAAATCAAAATAAGTATTAGTTATTTTTTCACGATCTGGTATCTCAAGTGCAGGACTTATTACCTTCATTCAATTTATTATGAATTGTTCCAATGCGGCACCCTAAGCACTATTTTATTCGGTTATGATCACACTTATCTGCACCCTTACACAGAAAAAGAAGAATAATTTATGCAAAAAAATTATCAAACTTTTAAGAATTTAAGTATCCATTTCTAATAATAAATACAAAACACCAATATCTAAGTGAAGTATTTTAATAAATAGCCAGCCAATGCCATGTCGTAACGTTCTGTTCTGCTTAGACTTCCATTTTCTCTTAACCCTTTCCGGTCCCCCAAAATTAAAAAAAAAACTCTAGGTAGACAGTTACATTCCATTTGAAAAAAATCTTTTGTCCTCTGCTCCACATACTGTTGTAATAGATACGAGTGACAAAAATGTAAGCTTGGAATTTAAATGAATAATACTAATGATGAAAAAAATGTCGAATTATATCCGACATGGGATATAAGAGCAAAAAATTGATGTCGAATGAGATTTGATATTGGACCAGTAAGGGTTAATATAAAAAGATGCTTCATATTTGTCTTATATGTGCATGTTGTTTGAGTGCAATAAAATACAATAAAAAATTGTGGTTATTTATTTCAAACATTAAAAGAATATAAAATTTTTAATCGAAATCTAACTTTGTTTTAAAATCACTATAAATATTTTAGTATGAGTTAATTATAATGTCTACCGGTTAGCTTCGAAACCGGTAGACATTATAATTAAGTTATAATTAAATATTTATAGTCATTTATAGCTGCTGTCAAAGATTTTTCTTTTTTTATATTTGATAAATAGACGATGAAGGTTAATTTTTTTAAATTTTATAATATTTATTGTATGTATCGATACAAGAAATGTCTACTTTTGAACCTATTTACGTATTTCATTTTCTGATAAGTTTTTCTGGCTAATACTGTTAGCTATTTTTGTTTCTCTTGTAATGTTTAGACACAGTTCACGGTCACTGATGGTCCAACCACCGAACCCTTCTCTTTTCTTGTCTGCAGTGACCTTGCTAATTCTTATAAACAATTTTTTTGGATATAAGTACTGCCGCATTTGTAACTCATCCCTGTTTACTTTTTCTATCCCCTTATTGCAATTTTCATTTGTATGGTGTACCCCGCATTCTCCAATATGGTAAATCCGAGGTCCTAAAATGGTCAGGACTTTAAGTTTGACAGGCGGCGAGCATACCTGCAGCACTCTCTGAAGTGACCAGTCCCAGTTGTAGTCCTTGAAGCTGCAAAAAATGTCGGCACACATTGATAGGTTCCTCCAAGTGTCTCTCCTCAATGCCATGCCCATGTTGTGAAGCGAACTTCTCCAAGGAGATACCGTAACCTGGTCATTGTTATATCCATCAAGCTTTTTTTTATAGGAACCGAGACTTAAAATATTACAGTCCTCGCATTTACTTTCCGCCGTCTCTACCATTAACCGTAATATAAAGAGAAAGTCCTCGACCACATAATGATCTTCTTCTAAAAACACGACGAGGCCATTGTGACCCGATGTAATTTTAAGGGTGTTAAATATTCTATTGATTTTCCACCACCAATGATTTTTGATCTGTGCCAAGTTAGGCTTTACATCTTGTGAATTTAAATTTTGGGGCGTTGTATCCACATTGTTTCCTTCAATACTTGTGATATCTTTTAAACTGTCGGGTAGATTAGGATATACCTGTATTGAGTACGGGTAAAAAATTTGCATCACCTTACAGAAATCGATGCTTTGCACAAGGTTATTGATGCTCTCGTCGTAATAGTCATGTGAAAAAATTAACAGTGCTGTGTGGATATCTTTTGCTTTAGCTAATGATTCTATTAAGTGTCTCAAAAATATTATCCTCCTGTGGACCTGTATCGCAATAATTACAGAACTGTTCTGAAGAGGCCCAAATTTGTTTTCGTTGATTATAATTTGCTGCCGATTGTGCATTTTGATTCTGTGCCTTGCATATGAAATGTTCATTAATGGATCCACAATGATATATGGTGATACTGGAAGCAGTGTCCCCTTGTCAGGTTGTTTTTCCATTTCAAATATTTGTAATCGTAGCACAATAATCATCCAACCTACTGAGATTAACCCCAGATACGCCAATATTGTCACTCTAATACGGCTCAAACTTTTGAAGCGCAACATTCTCTCTGTTTATCACTAGTCAATTCTCTACACAGTCTCCCAATGTAAATTTACACTTTACCCTATAACATTGAATTTGTGATAGTTTTTTTGTAATTTTATAGTCACCAAAAGTGTAGTTTATTTTGAATGGAAAGATTTAATTCATTTAATGTTTAATTAATTTTCTCTCCTATTTTTCACAAATATAAATTTTAACACGTATACAGCAGCCTGTATATATATTTATATAAAATAAATATGAAGCTCTCTGGCTTAGTTTTCTTTTTTTGCAATCAAAATAAAACTTTCACATATTCTTACTGACTGCTAGAGATCATGCTATCTATTTGACACATGAATTTGTTTTCAATTAGATTTTTTTATGTACAGCACAATGAGTAATTTTTTTTATTTATGGATTTAATTTTGTGGGTACCTACCTACCTTAGATGTATTTATTTTATTATTATTGAAAAATTTGTTTTATTATTAAATGTTCAAATATTTTTATTTTAAATGATTTTCAATGAGTTGTGACGCAATGGAATGAAATATTTATATAAATAAAATATAAACTCTGACTCAAGGCAAAGGGTAATTTTCAGGACTTCTACTTCTCTGTCTTATTCCTCATTACTGAGGGTTGTGACCCTTGTGGAAGCAACGACTCTTCTCCAGTTAACCCTTGACTGTGCTGCACGTAGTGCTCCAACCACACAGGGTGCCTGCTGCTGACTTAACTTGATCAGTGCATCGTGTGGGGATCTTCCTCTTGTGATCTATCATTGGTTGATTTAAGTGATCACATTATTGTATATACTGTGTAACATTCACTACCCATGATTGAACATCCCCATTACGTGCTATGGTTTTTGAAACTTGTATGTATTCAATGTAATAAGGAACCATTCACTCGGAGTTTGAAAAATTCTTTATCAATATACATGAGTAGTTCATTATGTTTTTCTTTTAGAGAAATTTCGCACGGCAAACTCCAAGATGTCTAAACAGAGGATTTTAAGAAATTACAAGGACATCGTAGAACCCCGGAGAGTGAATAATGATGCAGTCAGGTTCATGACGAGACATTGGCAGCCCCAACCAGCATATAGAGTGAAAATCCTTACTCCTGCGCAACTTAAAATATTTACAGCACAGAGCAAAAAACTAGATCAGTTACTGGATGAGGTAAAAATTATTTATATTATTATTTTTTCCGTGTTGCTTATGAATTTATTTTATTAATTATGTATACATTCTTTTTTTAATAATTTAAATTGTCACTTAAAAAAAAATTATATTAAATTAATTATACAAAAATAGTTTCAACTAGTTACGAAACTAGTCATGTTGACAATAACAAACTGAAAATTGGTCTTACTCATAAGTACACATACATCGCTCATTCCTTTCAAGAACGTCATAAATCAAAAAACTTGATTTTTCAGGAGAACGTTTTTAAAGTTTAAAAATATAATGCAAAGTATTAAAAATAAATATCAAGCCACTTATTGAACTTTTTACTGTGCAACAGATCTTTTTAGGTAAAACCTGAATGTTTTTTTCCATTTGAAAAATATTTAATATATTCTAAAAAAATAATTAAACAATACCTTTTCTTCAAAATGCAAAAACAACACTTTCTGCACTGTAGAGGGTAAATATTATGTTAAAAATATGCCGCTTTTGCTGGGATATAGAACATTTTCTGGGCATTCCGAAAACACGCACAACTGAAAATTGACGATTTTTGATTTATGTCATTCTTAAAAGGAGTGAGCGATATGAAGTAAAAATATCTCTTCATCAATCTCGTGTTCAGACTCTAACTCACACATGTATAATACTTTTATTCTCAAATAACTGTTACAAGTTCAATATATGCATATTTTTTTGCAGTTATGTCTTGTTTTGAAGAAATCAAAAGCAGAGGTTCAGAAAGAAATGATTTCCATGCTGGAAGAAATAGGTCTGGACAGAAAAATGTACACTGTGCGATGGCTCGGAGTATTTACCTCTAAAGTATTGTGCAGAATGTACACCAGTGTGTTCGTCAATGAACAAAATATATTCGCAGTAAGTTATTCCATTTTAAAACAAAGATAACAAAAAACCACAGGTGTCAAAAATAATAATCTCGCAATATTTCAATTTCTTATTTGCATGTCTGCATAATGAGTGCTATCAATCATCTAAATAATTACAACTCATTATGACTGTTTTTAATTTATGAATTGAATTGTAACAGTATTTTCTACTATAAATATCCGGCCTTGTAATAAATTGATTACATTATCAGTATAGTATAGGAAGCCAATGAACTTGATAAATAATATTTTTTAAATTTAACCCCCTGGTAACTGATAAAAAAAAACATGTTATTTAGTTAAAAATCACTTATTTTTATTGAGACAATATTATCTTGATCATAGACTTAATAAAGGCAAGCTGTGACAATTCTTAATTAGCGGACTGATAAATATACTTTGTAAAACTATACACAGTTCTGTCACTCTTCACTCTCATCCAGGAGGTCTCTTTCTTACGCATGTACCTTTCAAGTGATTATTATATGGCTGAGATTATATTAGCAATAAAACTTTCTGAAGTTTTAGGGAACTTCTTCCCAAGATCAACTAAAATGCCACCAATTGCCACTGCTAGTTTCTGTCATTTTAGTTTTAGTTTATCATCGTGATAATTTTTTTATTCTTTTTATTTTAGCATAAACATACTATGTACATATGACAAATATCTGTGGTTATATTTTAGTAGTAGCCATATTTTTTAAAGTAAATATATTTCTAAAAAATGCCAATGATTCTACCAATATTTTGAGTATCCTCAATTTTTTTTTATTTAAAAAATGAGTAATATTTGTGTCTTTATAATTTACACAAATATTTCAATTTCATACTATTTCTGTGAGCCTAAGTGGCTAATTATTAGAAATAGGTATCAAATTGTGGCAGAGTGGATTCAAACCGAGAAACTCTGACTTAAGAGTCTGCGACACTAACCACAGGACCACAACCCGACACCTGAAATCTTTACACAATACTGGATGGGTTGTTATTATTTTTTTTACTGATATTTCAACATAGATATAAAAATTGTAAATACCCTGACTTTTGTGTTTCCATCTAAATAGCACATTCATCTTAGTTCAGATATTAATAAAAATCTTATAAGTGATACTATTATTGAGTCTTAACTAAAAAATAATTGTGATTTAAAATAAATAAATAATGAAGAACATCTCTGTGTTACAAAAGATTCGTCTTCAATCCACCACTCTGGCTTAGTTTTCACAATTTTGAGTATAACTGCAGCGTATGTGTAACTCCAGAGACGAAAACTGTTTTAAAAAATATCTTCTACTTATTGTATTTCATTATGTATTATTATGGCCGGACATCTAGCACTAATATATTAAATGGTAAAGGCAGAGTTTAGGAATGAGCAAGAGTTAAATTATGGTCTAGTTTATGATTATGAACTATGAGATTCTGTCAAAACTCTGTAAAATACCTCATGGCCTTTTTTTGCAGTTTATGAAATAAATTATTCAGAAATACCTTCTCCCAAAGGATTAAGGAGAATGAATTGTATTCAATAATATTATGAGTCAGACTTGTATATTTGATAATTTTTTAGGTATTTACGTATTTATCAACATGGAGATTATAGGCGAGAGACTCTTTACCCCTTTCTTACTTTTTATCTATGAGATACAAATATGTTAAGCACTTCATACTACCACACCTGGTTAATAGTCATCCATCATAATGTTTATCTATATATCACATTTTTTGCATACTTTCATAAGTCTGACTTGGTTATAATGTATGCAAGAAGATTTTGGCATCGGTGACCGATATACACATATTTATAAATTTTAAAATAAAAGTATTACAATAATATTTTTACACAAAAATGTTATCTTTTTTACATTTTTGTGCTAAAATCCCACGCGGTGAACTTTTTCAACCGTTCTGGCATTACTCTCAACATCATTGAATTTATACTAAATGTTTAATAAGATTTTCATTTTGACTGCAGGCTTTCGTCATACTATTATAATTGTACAAATTGGCTTTTTATTCTTCTGTTATAAATAATTGAATGTCATGACTGGAGTTAAATTTATGCTTACTTTTTTTCAGTTGAAAGGTTCCATGGGTCAGAATCCAGTGGTGTTTGTGCCAACACACAGAAGTTACGGAGACTTCATTTTAATGACATATATTAGCTTTTTCTATGATATTGAATTACCTGCTGTGGCCGCAGGAATGGGTGAGTGACGAAATGATAATTACTAAAAATATTTTGTATGTACACTATACAAAAATTGTTGAAGAAAATGATGACTTTATTATGCAGGAGATCATGGGCTCTCAACCCTGTGAGCGTATGTGTATAATAAAGAAAAATATAATTTACTCTAAAAGTTTTTTCAAAACATTGCAGACAACATAATGTCAGATGTCACAATAAATATGAAAAATAAATTATTGATTTTTTGTTTATCAATAAAAAAAAAACATCATTTTTTGATACGTTTTTCTATGCTTTAACAGATTTCCACGCAATGGTTGGTATGGGCAGGATAATGCGGAATACATGCGCCTTCTACATGCGTCGAACTTTCGCTACAGACAAACTATATGGAGCAGTATTCCGGCAATATGTACGCACGCTTATAACACACCATCACTCGCCAGTACAGTTCTTTATAGAAGGAACTAGAAGTCGCAGCGGAAAGAGCATGGCGCCTAAATATGGTAGGTTAAAAATCTTTACTTATTCCGATATTGGAAACTTTTGATTTTGAGGATGGGAAGGAAATTTATGATACCTATACTTTTAATTAACATATTGAATGGTATGAACATGCGAAACCAATGAAAAATTATAATAATTGATAAAAAAAATGTATTATAAAAATAAAACAAGAAGATGTCCACAAGATCGTGCTTTATGCTTTAGATGAGATGACAATGGTGCTTACATTTTCATAAATAGACTTGTTAATTTAAAAATATTAACACATTAATTCTGATTATTGTGTTGCCGGGATATTTTTATTGATAAATGTATTTTGTATTGTTAAGTATGTGAGTAAAATATTTATACATACAATATAATATCCAATAGGTATTCATTAAAAAAAAACACTAATGTAAGACTACTTTTTTGGGCTTATTAATGTTTACATGACTAGTTTTGAGAACTATAGATTTTCTAATCCACAGGTGAAAATATAATTTTTATTTTCACTTATTTATGTGAACATCTGTAGTTCTCAATACTAGTCATGTTTACGTTAATATACTAAAAAAATGGTCTTCAGAATAATATCCCATCTTAGGTTTTGAAATGAAATGCTACTTTTTGAGAAGAAACTGTCACAATTTATTTTTTATAGGATTCATGTCAATGGTTCTGGAGCCTCTCTTTTCGAATGATGTATCGGATATAACATTTGTTCCGATTAATATTAGTTATGATAAAGTTTTAGAAGAAAGATTATTTGCATATGAGATGCTCGGCGTACCCAAACCCAAAGAGACAACTTCTGTAAGTAAACCAAATAACATGTAAATCAAATACTTTGTATTTATAATTAAAAAACTATTAAATTTATTAAAAAATATGAAAAAATAGGACCTATAGTGACATCTGAGGACTTATTCGCAAAGTTTATTAATGTTTTAGTACACTATTTGTAATACCGACTTGAAAATCTAAATTTATTTATTCTGACAAAACTGATAGCTTAAGATAACTCAAAGTGCTATCGGTTCTATAATGTTTATCGGGAATACATCGCGATAATATTTATTCATAATATTGTAAATTCTTCGTACTATATTAATTCGATTAAATATTTTCAAATATAATTAATTTTCAATACTAAATGCAGAGATGGATTTTATTATTATGTCCTTATTTTTTGTTACATTTTAGGGTCTCCTCCGAGCCTTAAATATCCTGAGTGATTGCTTTGGCAGCATTTACGTAAACGTTGGCGAACCATTCTCCGCTAAGAAATTCTTCGGGGGGTCACTCACGAAAACCATCCACCCAATAAGGCCCATAGAACCGCAGTCAATATCTCCAGAACAAAACTTCCTCATCCAGAATATGTCTCACGAAATAGTTTATCAGCAACAGCAAAAGGCGATTGTTACTACATTCCAATTACTTTCCGTGGCTCTTACAATATCGCTCCATAACTCCGCTCCTCTCGCCCAACAAGATCTGATAGAACAAATCATCTGGTTGTCTGAAGTATTTAGAAAATCCGACGGTAATGTTTTTGACTATGATGAGGCTAGCCTAAAGAAAGATCTTAGAGAAACCTTCTTAATCCACAGTAACTTGATCAAAACGGATAAGAATGGCAAACTACGACTTATAAACAGTGATCCATTTTTATTAACGGATGATATTAGAAAGAGAATGAAAGGTATATCAGTGTTTTTTTTAAATATATATTTTACTAATTAGTGGAAACCTCTCCTGTCCTATAATATTAACCAAAGACATAACATTGTAAATTCCTTTATCTTTAAATTGGAGAGCAATATGCATACAACTACGGACATCAATAGGAAAACTTAATAATATTATGAAACGAAATTTCAATACATTGATTAATGATACCTGACATGATAAAAATATTAAACTCTTTATTGTACATCACCCATGTGATTGCATAGTAAACGCAATTAATTCGAAATTGAGGGGACCAAATATCAAAACCAGATTTGAATTATAAATTAGTAAATTAATATTATAAAACAAGGTTGTGATCTATGTACATAGAAAATAACTATAAGGTTAGAGGATTTGCACATTTATAAAGAATTGTTTTTCGAAAAAGAAATGTAAGATGAATAATTCAAAAGCATAACAAAGTGTAATCATGGAAAGTGTGGAAAACAATAAAATGCTTAAATTTTTCTTAACAATGGAAGGATAATCATATTGTTGGTTGCAGGTCACCAGCTGAGTGCACACACCATGTCGGCAGTCGTACCAGTTATTATGACACAACTTTATGTTAATCCTGTTCTACACTGGATTATATCTTCTTCAATTATTCACCTTGTTATCTCCAACAGTTCTGTTAGTAAAGGTATGGCTTTAAAGATTCCTTTTCCTCCCTACACAAATGATTTTCAAAGACCACTACAAATTTTAATCACAGAAATCTGCTTATTTAAGTAAGACCATGTAAAATAGAAAATTTAACAAACTAAGGCGGTTGAATAATGTCATAGGCTAGTTGGGATTGTGTAACATTCATATGTCAATATTGGTAGAATGTTGGATATTACACGTCTTTAAAGTAATCACTTAAACCAGTAACTTTACTACTTTGTGGACGTAACGTAATCTAGATAATTTAAGGAGGCAGAGCGATTGGCCCTGCGCTCCCGAGGCCTGAGGTCCGAAGACCCTTCAACAGGTCGGCTCAACCTTGTTTCCCGTTTCGTCTGGCCTCTCTTAACCAACCTGCTTGGCATGGGAGACCCTTCTGGTAGTTAGACTACAGCCATAGCCTGGTGAATCACCGAGGCACGCAGCCCCCTCACCGTGACAAGGTGGGGATCAGGAGGGGGACGTTGTGTTTACTAAACAGGTCACAAGCCCTGCAAATACTCAAGCTTCCATGTTCTAC